>NC_133102.1:2833252-3134041 GCF_022965805.1 Primulina eburnea
AATCACAAAAAATTCCAAATTTTTTTACACAACGCTCCTATTCTACCTATAAACAAATAGTACAGGAGATGTATCAAAATCACCAACCAAATTCTTTTTCTTCGGAAAATCAAGATTCATGAAGATCATTTCTGACAAAATTCCAGAAACTTGCGATTAAAGTAACTATTTCCATCCTATATTACTCGTTATTCTTTAACGATTTTCACTTTGATTTTAAAATAAAAAGTGTTCGAATTGTTTTCTAGTTTACAATGGTATGGAACAATTGTCTTTACATACGTCAAAAATACAGTTTTTGTTAATCATAAACGAGCTTGATTATCATTCTAGATTTTGCAAAATCTAATATTGATCTGTTTTGAATTCTGTAAGTTTTCAACATAAAATTTGTAGAAATTAGACGACCGGAGCTTGGCCACGTGCAGGCGAGACGGTGCTTGTGGTACACACGCCTACGTGCTTCTTGAAATTTTCAACTTTCGAACTATTCTACACTATTTTTAGGTATTTATGGAAAGTTTAATTTTTTTGGACATGTATTTTAATTGTTATGAATTTTTATAGTGTTAACCAAAACTAACTGGTACAAGTTTTGTACAAAATTGATTTTTTAATGATTCTAATACCTAATATATGTCATGACCAGTGTAAAAATCACTCAGATTATATTTATAGGAAATTATCTTGACTTGTGATTGAAATCGATACAAAAAAATAAGCTATCAAGATGTAGTTTTCTCTACCGTGAGATTTTTTCCATCGGTTTCTTCAGTAATAGAGTTTGACGTGGTTTATTCAATAATAAAGTTTGACATTTGGACTGAAATTTAAAATAAAATTAATAAACTAATTATTTATTCTTATATCACAACGTGACATGTATGTCGCAATTTATTGGTCATATTAATCTGCATATTTGAATTTCTGGATTTATTGATATGGACTGATCATCGATCGTCTATTACTGATTGAATGACGGAATAAATTGAGCCTAAACAATGGTCTATTTATCAGATTGGTTGTCCAATGAACAACTCGACTTCGGCTTGGAAATTTGAGTCCAATGAACAACTGGTTTAAAATCTGGTATATGGTTAATCTAAACAACGTGACTTCGGTCTGAATCAACTTGGCTCGTAAATGATCGATTGTATAGATCCGATTTGAGCATGTGAGGAAAATTACTACACCGAATGTGGGTTGAAACAACCTCTTTAGCCTAACGATTTATTTCAGAGCTCTGAACACCCGCTGCATATCATATGACATGATATTTTCGTAACAATACATCACTAATGATATATTCATCTCATATCGAATTACTACACTAATATATTATTTTTTGATATATCAACTATATATAAGCCCAATTTATGACCCCACTAAGTCGCCAAAGATTTAACCTATAATTTTTTCTATTTATTGTAAATTTTAGTTACATGATTATAATACTCCTAATAGGATGAAAACTGAAAAAATAGAAATGTTGGTTTAGTAAAACCGTGACATTACCGTTGAATTCATAATTTTGTTCATCTTTTGTGAAGTGAAAGATTTTACACACTTCCACCACCGTGAATATAAGTTAACGATGGATTACGACTCGGGCCAACATCTCGAATAAAATATATCATTTCTGATAATACATATCGGTTTAAATCACATAATATCACATCACATGTATAAACACAACTTGTCGTAAATCTATGGATTTCACCATCTATATCAATTATTCATGAGAAAAAAGAAAATTAAAGTGTGGTAGACAAAATAACGTGATGCATGAAAGTGGTTACATTATTCTTTGTGTAATAGAAAAGTGATACACACACTCTTACATTATATAGATATAAATAAAGTGGATTACCGACATTTACACGTTAATTAAAAGGATAAAATACAGTTGTCAAACAAAAAAAAAAAAAGAGAAAAAACGAGGGAGTGTATGTATGTCGAGGGTAGTATTTAACAGACCAACATTACATTATGTCGCACATTCTATTCCTCAAGTATCATTAATAAGAGTACTTTACGCCATTTTACTTAACACAAAATTTTTATAAGATAAATATCTTATTTTAGTTATCTATGAAAAATATTACTTTAGCAGAATTGACTTATCGTACGGATCCATTAAATCACACATATTTATCTCTAAATAAATACATGATGGAGACAGTGACTAGTGATATGAAAGTAATATGAGATTTTCCCAAACATATAGTATGGCCTGGAATTTATGAAATCTCCAACTTCGTGTCCACTTCCGAGCATTCAAATACCCGATTTTTAGGTAAAAATAAATAAATAAATAAATAAATCGAACCATCTAGTGGAAAATGGACAACGACTATATCCCAATATTATATATATATTATTTTATTATTCACGAGTACAGAAGAAAATAATAATAATAAAACAGAAAGATCTAAATTCATTCCACGTGTCGACACATTATCCATGAGGTGCAAAAAATATCTACGCGCGGGACCCACTATTCTGTATTCAAAAAGATTTTTATAAAACGTGAGGCCGAATACCGTCTACTGGTGAAAAAACTCGGCTGTCCATTTCAGAAATTTGGGCCACCAATTTAGCCTAAATTCAAATTCCCCAAAATCACGCTTTTATTTTTTGAAGACTTTGAGCTTGAGGACGTGGCCATGCCATTCATTCCCAAGATATTTTGCATCCTATATATCTTCTTTTTATTTTTTATTTTTTTTCACATATAGGACTATTTGCACTTCTCCCCCTTGCAGTTGCACCGTTCTCAAATTTTATCCTTGTATGATAACTATCTCGCTTGTATTTTTTTTATGACGAAAAAAACTAATAACCACAATTATTTAATGTACATTGGATAGAACTGGCGCAATAATTTGAAAATCATGCTAGAGAAATAAACAATATTTGACACATCTTATGCGATATGGAGGAGAATTCTCAATTATTGATTAAATGCTCACTTACTCTATCAATTTAAACGTATATCCACCGGCAAGATAAAAGATATCTTGAAATTTGATAGGGAGACATTAGTTCAATTATGTTGATACATTTCTTTATTGGAAAAAAAAAGACGAATTATCACAGAGGGCGAATTTGCTATAATGGTCAACTTTGGGGTACAAAACTTAAAATGAAAATATTAGGTGGTTGGAAGTGAGAAAATTGGAACTTTGGGTCTGATATTTAATCCACTAGTGGAATACCGAAGCATCGATGAGGAGCAATTATTTTAAATAAATGTGAGCCATCAGATGTGAGGTGGTTAAAGATGAACCAGTAAAAAGGCCGCCAATAACCATTGGCCACAAATTGAAGAAAATCGAGTCTCCCCACTCAGATATTTTTGGTTGACGCTACTGGGAAAAATCTGTATCTTTCTACTTGCAAACTACTGTTTGCTCGTTCTTTGAGGAAAGGGGAGATCTTGGAAAATGGGAAAAATTGTGTTGAGCAGTGAAGATGAGATGGAGGAGAGAATTCAAGAAACAGAGGTGAAACAAGCAGGAAACAGGCACAAGAAGAAGAATAAGGGTGACGGTGGTGGTGGTGGTGGTGGTGGTGGAGGAGCTCTAGCGGCGGCTGGTACATCTTCTTCTTCAGTTGTGGAGTGGGCGAGATTTCTTCCGAAAATGGTGCTGAGGGTGCTTTTGGTGGAAGCTGATGATTCCACCAGGCAGATTATTGCTGCTCTTCTTAGGAAATGCAGCTACAGAGGTTGGTTTTCACGATTCAAATTATTTGGGATATTTTCGTTTGAGAGATAAAAAAATATTTTAATTTCTTGGAGGTTTAAAACTCTGGTTGTTGATGCGTGGTGGGATTAGAGGATGGTTTACTGTTTTAGCTTGGTTGGTTGCTTTTTTCCATTAGATTTCTGTTAGGTGAGTCTTGTGTCTCATGGCTGCAAACGGAAATGTGTATTTTCTCCTATGATGGTCAAAATTCAGCTTCAGATTGCAGTACGGAATCATATTTTCGTCTGAATGATACCTTGTTTTAAATTTGGGGTTGACCGAGTTCATTATAAAGATCCCCTTTTCTGAATTTGAGATCTGTTTTAGGCATGGAAACAACTATTCTCCTGTCTCTACTGTCCTTAATTTTCTCTCCAACATCGAAAGAGTAGTTTTATGGGCTATTTCAACGAGTCCACCCACAGTGTGCATCAAATGTATGCTGTACATGTCTATGTTTTTGTGTACACTGCACAAGAATTCTCAGTTGACCGTTCAAATAAAAGAAGCCATAATTCTGTATCTTTAAAATATATTTTGTTAAGCCTGAGTAAGTCTACGAGTGTTATTCGAAGGATGTGGTTTTTTTATTGCCACTCGAGGTTATTGCAAATTGCAATTGGCTTTTTTTTGTTTTTTAATAAAGATTTTAATTCCCTTTGCTCTGTTCCAGTTGCTGCTGTTTCTGATGGCTTAAAAGCATGGGAAGGTGTTGAAAGGGAGCCCCGAAAACATAGATCTTATTTTGACAGAAGTTGAACTGCCATCAATCTCTGGATATGCTCTCCTAACCTTAATTATGGAGCATGATGCCTGCAAAAATATTCCGGTTATAAGTATGACGTCAAGCAAAACTAAAATTTGAAATAATTTCATTTAATTTTGTGGTGGAGTAGGCTTAATCGTCATATTTTCGAACAATGCAGTGATGTCTTCGCAAGACTCGATCAGTACTGTTTACAAATGCATGTTGAGAGGCGCAGCTGATTTTCTTGTAAAGCCCGTCAGGAAAAATGAGTTGAAGAACTTGTGGCAGCATGTTTGGCGGAAACAAGCGGTAGGATCATTTTTTAATCTCAAGCATATAGATTTGTTGAAGTTTTAAGTTCGTTTGCTTCATAGATTCCATAATTCCTTGTAATTTTTTTCTTGTTTCCTGCTGTGCTTTTAGTCGAGTAGTGCTGGCAATGAAGCACCGGATGATAGTGTCGCTCAACAAAAGGTTGAAGCTACAGCTGAGAATAAGGCTAATAGCAATCATTCTAGTGGTTTCATAGCATGCGTTCAAAGAAATAGGGAATGTATTGATAAAGGAAGCGATGCTCAGGTAACATGCAACAGTTTTTCCCCATTCTTCTAAACAAGTTACGACGAGTACATGGGGCTTTGATAGAAATTTATTAAGCTTCCGTGTATGTCTGCAGAGCTCATGCACAAAACCCGAAGTCAGACGCTGAAAAAACAGATATTGAGCATGGACATTACCACCCACAGATGATAAACCTACAGTTTTCAGATGACTTAAATACCCCAAAGCATGAAGAATGTCATGGACAAAGTTTAAAAACTCAAAGGCACAACAATGAGGGTGGAGATAAAGTTATTACCGGCATGGAACAAGCTAATGTTAATGTTCAAAAGTTTGAGAACAATAATTTTTCTAGAGAAGCCATTGACTTGATTGGAGCATTCGATAATTACGGAAAGGGCATTTTTGGAAGCTCTGCTTCGAATGTTACTGCAAACAAGTATGATAGTTTGTCTCATTTGGATTTGTCCTTGAGAAGAGTTAATCCTAGTGGCCCTGTGAATCAAGTAAATGAGGAGCATAGATTGAATCATTCTGACGCATCAGCTTTTTACCGGTGAGTTTTCACACTCTATATTTTGATTCTTGAGCTGTCTTTGTCCTGGTATTATTTCATCTAAAATCATCAAAGATGGAAAATTTCTGAGGGATTTCGTCAAACTTATTGTAGGTATGTTGGAAAGCAGTTGCATCCAGCACCTCATACTTGTGATCAACAGAAAGACCTTCAACATGAGTCTGATAATGCACTATCTAATCACGTTCCTCAGAAGAATGAGAACTCTCTTCCTATCCATATGAAAGGTATAAGATTTGAAAATGTAATTAGAGCTTGTGATTTTGCTGTGCCTACGTCAAACCACTCAGAATCTTTCCGAAGAATGAATCAACTCAATCCATCAGAGAGTCCTTCCTCGAGTTCACAGCAAATTAATGACTTTAAAGATCAGAAAATCGATGTCATTGATCAGACAGATACTAAACTGGCTCAAAAATTGGAAATCATGGGTGACATGGAGGATTTATGTCCTGAAAATGACCAGAGTGCAAATAGCAGTTTTTGTGTTGGCTATACGAGCCATCATCCTGTCAATGAAGGTTCAGCTGTCAAAACCACATCAGAACATGTCAACGATGAGGGCTTTAATGTTTATGAGGGGTCTTCTCATCGAACTTTGCAGAGAGAAGAGGCTCTTAAAAAATTTCGGTTGAAGAGGAAAGAAAGGTGCTTTGAAAAGAAGGTAAACAATTAAATCCGTTAGCAAAATTGGAAGATGAAAATTTAAACTTTACTGGAACATGGAATTGTCAAGGATTGTCACAGAATTCCCATCTTTAATCATCGTTACCAAAAGAAAACTTGGATAATATGAAGAATGAAACATATTCTGTTATATTGCCATTAAAATTCTATCTTTAATCACAAATTTTACTTTGTACACAGGTAAGGTATGAAAGCAGGAAAAAGCTGGCTGAACAACGGCCACGAGTGAAGGGACAATTTGTTCGTCAAATGCCTACTGATGATCTGCAGCGTGGAGACTCCTCGACTGGTTAAACACCATACAAACAAATTTTGCATGTCTGATATATGGTATCCTCCAAGTTCGCCGTAATCATCTTGTTATCAAGTTTGTATTACACATTTTCTCTATATAGCTCCTCGTGCAGTTGACAGATATCATGTATTAACTGTGTAAGATACTTTATTTGTTGATTTGTAGTGAGTTTAGAGTTTCTTGACTGAAAAAAGGTGAAGGAATGATTTTTATTTGGTTGATTCAATTTATGTATTGTATAGAAAGTAGATTTACTCTGATCCATCAAATGATATTTGCCAATTTAACAGCATTTTGTAACATGCTGTGTTTATACTTTATATTGCCATATCCATGTTCTTGCAACACTTGTAAATGGAAAATAATATGTCACTATCAGGAAAAAAGAGGAAATAATGTTTTTTGACATTTTGTTTGGCAAATAACACCATCAAAGGGGTGGTGATAGCACGTTCTGACCTACCTTCTTGGTCACTGAATCAATCAACTCTCTCCCTCTTTTCTTTTTCCTTGCTCAATCGTTGGCACACAAGAAGTGAATACAATACTTTAATTATTTATTTATAATTAAACAAAATAAAAATCATATATATTAATTTTATATGATATTGGATTATATAATGATTTTTGAATGAGAAATGATCATTTAAATTTGGATAATATTTAGAAGAGATTCAAATGGATTGATGATTTTGGATTAGGTTCAAATAGATATAAGCGGTTGTTATAAGTTTACAATAGTATATTTTTTCTTGAATAACAAATTCTAAATAAATTAAGGATATGGGGCTAAATTTGTTAATGTATGAGCCTCCAGTTAAACAAAATATGAAGATAGGTTCATTATTTGTAAATTTATTTATTATGCCTCTGGCAATATAATATTCATAACTTATTGGAATCAAATAAGAAATTATACCTCAACCTCTGAATTCCAAACAACTCTCAAAATCTATGCTCAAATCATTGCTCAAAATTAAATTAAAAACGCTGCCAAAATTTACCATAAAAGTTTTCAATTGGAAAAAAAATCGATATCTTTTTCTTTTTTCTTAAAAAAAGTTATCTTAATATTTTCAGGTCAAACTCAATCTGTATTAATGATAACTTATAAGTAGTTAGGCCCATTATAAATAACTGTTGGGATACTAATTCACGGGGTCCTGTTTTAAGAAATCAGCCCAATATTTTGCCATCGTCGATCGCCGTCAGGAAAATACAAAGATCCATACCCGGTCGTGTTTAATTCTGGATTTCTGGGCTGTAAGGCCCATTGTATTAACGGAGTCTGGACCATGAGCCCAGTAGTGTGCTCATGACATCTAGGCCTCGTATTTTCTCAATTATAATTAATGGATAATATGATCAAAATAAATAAATAAATTAATGGATAAAAATATGAGCATGAATTAGGGGTGTTCAAACTTCGGATAAAATCGAAAAAACCGAACACTAAACCGAACCGAAAACCGAATTTTATAATTCGGATACAAATGTTAAAACCAAAATTAATTTGGTTCGGTTTCGGATTATAAATGTCAAAACCGAACCGACCGAAAAAACCGAAATTTAATTAAATTAATAATGTTATTTTTATTTTATATTATTTATTGAGATGATATTAGTGAATGAAGAATTATTTTGAATAATACTTAGTTGATTGTTGTTTATATAATTCATTTGTACTTTATATTTAAATATTTTATTAAGAAATCATTTTAAAAAATAACATATTATATTTTATAATATATTTATATTATTAATTTAAATAATTGTATCAAAAACCGAAATAATCGACCGAAATAACCGAACTATTTCGGTAGAAAACCGAACCGAATCGAAGAAAAATAGTTCGGATATCGGATTATATATTTGTAAAACCGAAAAAACGAAAAAATCGAAATAAAAAACTGAAAACTGAACCGAATCGACCGATGAACACCCCTAGCATGAATCATTTACTACCAAATATTTCCTTTCACAAAAAAAAATAAAAATAGTAGTTTGATATAACGTAGAATAACGATATATAATTTAATAACAATATGTTTGGTTCGAATGAGTAAATGATATATTATATTTTTACCTTTTAATATTATAAATTAGTGATAATTCTTTTGGATTATTTTTCGACCGACATATATATATATATATATATATATATATATATATATATATATATATATATATATATAGTTTTTAATAATTTGAATGAAATAAAATGTTAAACATTCAATAATTTGTATTATCTGATTGGTGGATTGAAAAAAGTTAATCAACATATCAACAAGGAGTTTAACTTAAATATATAGTATAAATTTACATAAAAAAAGATCGAGATTTATTTCATTTCCCAAACATTATTTTTATTTTTGTTTTTAAATAAAATCAATAGCTAATTTATTTATTTTTCCCAGTGTTCGGAGATGCTCGTATGGGAGTAGCCACGTCTCTAAAATGCAAAATTATAAGATTTATTAATTATTTTTTAAAAAAATGTTTTTGTTTTTCCCTCTTAAAAATCAAATACCTTGAATTTTAAATCCTATTTCGATATTTTATTAATTTTTTTTAAAAAAATTTCATTTCCCATTTTATATTAATTGCCATGATTAAATTATAAATCATTATTCAGACAGGCTAAAAGACAAATCCCATACGATTATTGCAAAGTTGTCCCTTAATTGCAATGTATGGGACATGCTATACTTCTACCTATTGGCTTGTGACTACTTTTTAGCACTTTAAAAAAGTACTCAACTTTTCTTCCCAATAAATCTTAAAAAAGCATTCCCCTCGGATTCCAAAACTGACTTAGTTAGACTGACTCCCTACTCTTATTTTTTTTAAAAAAAATTTATTATTAATATTATTTAACTCTAAAAGCAAATATGTATGTGAGTATCTGCATGATATTGTAGTGTATGCATATTCACGAATCAAGATGGTCATTTACTAAGAAGGATATATGAAAGTTATTTGAATATCATACTCTTCATTTTCTTACACACAAAAAATGGAACCCAAAGATTCATCTAACAATCGACTAGACCAATTAGTTTTCCTAGGTAACCAAAGTCATCAAAACTTGTCCACTCTGAGTTTTTATCAATCAACTTTTCATGTCATGTCAACATTTTTTTGTGTCAGATCAATCATAAAACCAAAATACTCGAAATTTAAAGCATGTGTATCAAAAAAAAAAAAAAAAAACTTAGAAAACTTAATGAACAAAAACCCAAAATTAAACAAATCATTGAACCAAAAAAATTTATTTTCACTCTAACTTGTTTTCATGATTGAAACTATTACAATTTGAATTGGTAGTCAAAAACAAATACGTGCTCTATTTATTAACCCTCCATTTCCCATATAGCACAACACCAAGCTTTCCATCTCTCTCTCTCTCTCTCTCTCTCTCTCTCTGCAAATGTCTCAAATTCATGTGAAATCTCCCAAACACTGCGCTGAGAAACAAGCACTCAAATCCCACAGGTTCAACAGAAAGCTCTTCTTTTACTTCATAACAATCCTACTCACCATCTTATCCTTCATAGTCCTTGTTTGGCTCATCCTCCACCCCACAAAACCACAATTCTCACTTCAAGAAGCTCAGATAAATCAGCTTAACCTCACTTCTACACCGCCTCTCGTCAACTCGTCCATACAGATCACTCTCTTATCCAAGAATCCCAACAATCGAGTCGGGATTTACTACGACGAATTTCGGCTATATGCATCCTATAAGGAACAAAAAGTCACTCCTGATTCTTCCATTTCTCCGTTCTATCAAGGGCACAAAGAAACAAACCTTTTAAGCTCGTCTTTGATCGGGAAACAGCAGCCCGTTGCCCCTTCGTTTGTATACGAAGTTCAACACGATCAGAGCACAGGGAAGTTGGCCTTAAATTTCAAGGTGATAGGAAAACTCAGGTGGAAAGTGGGATCTTGGGTTTCTGGGAGGTATAGGTTAGCTATAAATTGTGTGGCTACTTTACAATCGGGACATGTATCTTCCCAACTCTTTATTTCCAAGCAAGGCACGCAGTGTTCTACCGTAGTGTGAAGAAGACCAGCTGGAGCTAACTTTGTAACTTATAAAAATGCATGGTCTTAGGTTTTTATATAATAAAAATTCAGCTATATAGTATGATTTTCTCAATCATTTTCAAGACTTGGTTTTCTGTGAAATTCACCAACTGTTTAGTAAAATCTGTATTAAAGAAGCAATTGAAAAGTTTGCAACTTTGCAACAGTTAGCTGTTAATTTACCTTATCTTTCTCCTCTCAGCTTTTTGCGTGGCCTTCATTTTCATATTTGCATGCTTTATATGATGGCTGCAAAAGCCTAAAGGATATTGCGTTCTTGGAGTCTAACCGGGGGAAACTTTTAATTCTTGGTGATTTAACTTGATGAGTCACCCCTAAGAAGAAGGGACACACACACATATTGCTTTTACATATATAACCCAAGAATTATATATATATATATATATATATATTTATATATATATATAGATATATATATTAAGTATCTTATATGTACGCATAAGCCCACATGATTTAAAGTGTTATATTTTAATTAATTTATTTTCTCGAGCTTAGATTTACCTACCAAGATCCCAAAATTAATTTTTACATGTCTTTCTTGCTTAACATATAGAAGATAATGGAGATTGTGGTAATGTGGCAAACCAGACGCTATAAATCAACTGACAAATGATGCACAAATAGTTTAGAGGCAAAATTTGGTAGAGACCATTAATCATTACATTTCTATATTATCTTTTCAACAAATAAAATTTCAAAATTGTAATAAAATACATGTAAAATAATAACACTGCCAAAATTTATAGTGAGAAAAGATCCAAATCCAAAAAAAATGGGTATGGTATCTTATTGCTTGATTATGCAAACTGAAACGGGCTAAACTTGTATCAGTCCAAGCCCATTTGTAAATCTATGTATATATCGGTTAAGCCCATTATGAATTTGGACATATATTTATTTGGTATGGGCACAATTTGTTAGCAATATGTAAACCGACTTCCTTCTCGCGACCCTGTACTTCCAAGTTTTGCACTTCTTCCTCTACCATTATCAGTGTCGGCGATAGGATTTTCTCTCATCAAAGGTTAACTTGTGTATTTTTCTTGATTTCTCGTAGCTCGTGTGTGATTTATATATGTATAATTTTAAAACTTTTGCTGACATTTCTTTAGCTTAGAGCTTGGTTTGCATTTCTGCGTGAGAGACTTTTGAATATGGAATCTTTATTTTGCTGGCTCTAAATTGAATTATTTCGTTTTTGTTAAATACGTAGGCAACGATGAGATTTATTGGGTTTTGAAAACATTTCGAAGATGGGGTTCGGATTGGATGTGTGACATCTCCGATATCCATCGTGGTAAAGTTTTTCTCTTGTATTTTTACGGTTGAATCTATTCTTCATTTGCGAAATACTACACACGATCCTTTATGGATTTCATGGTGGTTCAGGACCATGTTTCATATTCCAGTAGTAATTTTAGCTGTAGAGGTTTATTTCTTCACATCACATTTACTTTTTGACTTCTCTTTGTATGCTTAAATAGCTTCCGAGCTCATGTGAGTGTTGAATCATGCCTTGGGAGAATGCTGTGAAGTTTTTATGAAGCTACTTTGATTGACTGAGTTTGGCAAACTTTTTGTGACAAGGCAACTAAAAAGTCCTTTTGGTGGTTTTTTATCCTGTATCGCTAGAAAATTAAGAATATATTTCTACTTCTTGGTTTTTTTGTTTGTTAATTGTGCAAGGTATCCTAAATCATCCATGAAGTAATTTGTCTCTTTATTTTTCGATTACTTAGGAATGGCACAAGAGGTGGGCATGTTTACTGTGACCCAGACAATTGGTAGCGTTTTGTGCTGTAAATGTGGCATTTTGATTCAACCAAATGCTGCGAATATGTGTCCGAAATGCCTGCAGTCTGAAGTTGACATCACAGAAGGCCTACAAAAGCATGTCATTATCATCCATTGCCCCGAGTGTGAAGCCTATTTGCAGCCACCTCGGACTTGGATTAAAGCACAGCTGGAATCCAAAAAGTTGCTGACCTTCTGTGTGAAGAGATTGAAGAACTTGAATAAAGTCAGTTTAGTGCATGCTGAATTTGTTTTGACTGAACCCCACTCCAAGAGGATTAAGGTGAAGTTAAGGGTCCAGAAGGAGGTTCTCAATGGGGCAATTCTTGAGCAAGCTTACACAGTTGAATATGTTGTGCAAGACCAGATGTGTGAATCTTGTTCACGAGTGCAGGCAAACCCTGATCAATGGGTGGCTGCAGTGCAACTGCGGCAGCATGTTTCTCACAGGCGCACCTTTTTCTATCTCGAGCAGCTTATTCTTAAGCATGCTGCTGCTGTACGCGCAATAAGAATTAAGCAGTTGGGCCAAGGGATTGATTTTTTCTTTGGTAAAAGGTATCATGCTGTTAAGTTTGTGGAGTTTTTGGGTAAAGTAGCTCCGATTAGGAGTCGGCATGACAAACAACTTGTGTCCCATGACCCGAAGAGCAATAGTTACAACTACAAGTACACGTTTTCTGTTGAAATTTGTCCAATCTGTCGTGAGGATTTAATCTGTCTTCCACCTAAAGTGGCTGCCGGTTTGGGAAACCTCGGGCCACTGGTAATATGCACTAAAGTGAGCAACAGCATCGCATTATTAGATCCATTCACTCTGAGGAGCAGCTTCGTGGATGCTGAGCAGTACTGGAGATCATCTTTCAAGCCCTTACTCTCCTCTAAGCAGCTCGTGGAATATATAGTGTTAGATGTGGAGGTTGTTTCTTCTGAAGTCAACATTGGTGGCTCAAGGTATGTTCTAGCTGATGCTCAAGTTGCCCGAGTATCTGATTTTGGAAAGAATGACACGATTTTCAATGTGAGAACGCACCTGGGCCATCTTCTAAGTCCCGGAGGTTACGCCCTCGGTTATGATTTATTTGGTGCCAACAGTAATGATATTGAACTAGACAAGTACAAGGGACTCGTACTTCCAGAGGTAATATTGATCAAAAAGAGCTATGAAGAGAAACGCCAGAAGAAGATAGGTAAGCTGCGATCATGGAAACTCAAGTCTCTCAACATGGAGATTGATCTCACTTCTAAATTTAGAGATAACGAGGAAAAGATTAACTCTGAGTATGAACAATTTTTGAGAGATCTGGAGGAGAATCCTGAGTTGAGATTTAGCATCTCCCTATACCGGAATACAGAATACCAGCCATCGGAAATGGCTTCTGCGACCGATGGTGAAGATGTTCCTTCCATTCCAATTGACGAACTGCTAGCCGATCTTGATTTAAGTGCTGCAGAAGTCGAAGATGATGACATGGGTGAATGAATGTTGTAGTGGCAGGCAGGGATAGGAATCAGAGCGGTGGTCGTGTCTTCCTTCCCTCAAATGCTTCCATGTAAACTATCTTCATGTAAAAAATTTTGGGATCCACCATTGAATTGGTATCAAAAGACAGGTGAATTTGTTTAAATGAAATAGGGGTAGGGTTGGATAATCTTCTTGTAAGTTGTATTACAATTTTATAAATTGTTATTTGAGTGAATTTTGTTTTGGTATGAACATTCAGAGGCTTGTTGTAATATCAAGAAATTATTTTTGCATTGATCTAATATGACTCTATTACCCTCTGCACCTCGTTCACCATCTGGTCTTTCAATGGACTGGGTGGTTGTTTTTGTTTTTTTGGCCCCTGATAATTTTAGGCAGTATTTGGATTTCGACTTGGAATTAACGATCTGGCGAGTGATGTGTGATGAAATGATAGCTGATTATTTAGAAAATGTGAAATTATTGTTCCAAAAAAATTTAAATTATACAAGCAATTTTTTCTTGACATGAAGTAGCTTTGAGGAAATACAGTCTCCATCAAGTTTCTAACGTGTTAATTGAATTTTATTGAACATATAAATATTGTTTTTTCCCAAAAATTAAGAAATTGTCCACCGCCATGCAATAATTTTTTGGCCAGAAATAAGAACCTCACAAAATCGAAGTCCAGGTACTTCAAATAGGTTTCAGCAAAACATCCAAATATACAAAAATTACAGGGGACGACAAATATATTGGTAATGTCATCACCATGATTGGGAAAAGGAGGTTCGTGCCATGATTTTGCTACTTTCCCGGGTCCTCCCATCGAAAACCCTCTTCCAATTCTTCCTAGCTGAAAGAGAGAGTATCACAACGAGTGTCTTGGATTGCTGCTCACTTTCATATCTATTGATTTCAAGTTGTCCTCTCGAGATTTCAAGATATTGAATCTATAGACATGATGGGTTCGTTTTAATCACAATCTTGAACCGCGATATCGGATATGTATCCCATAAGATTGGAAGATTCTTGCTTATTTCTTGGCCGAAGAGTTTTACTACTCATACAAGCATCAAGATTGCTTATTGTGTGATTCAGAGCCAAGATGTCTTCTTCTTCCAAAGCGCATGCATCATATGAAAGATGAGACAGAGGCATCTCTGAAAGTTAATACATTGTTTTAATCGTTGTTTTGAATTTTGAATCTGGTTGTAGTTCAACATGCACAATGGCATCTTCTTGAGAAAAAGGTGAAGCTAGGGCTTTCTCAGCCACATGAAATGCAGCTGCACTACTACTTTCAGAGGCATCATTGAGATTCATCTCAACTTCATCTTTACCGCTGAAATGCTTCAGGTCATGAGAACCGCGATTCAAGTTTTCAGGTGTGTCAGAGTTTAGCCTCGGCATCTCAAGGGCATCCTCTGTCTGAACTCCCTTGCTGCTTCTCAAAGTTGAAACCCTAAAATTTTCAGCTTTAGCATCATCTGATAAAATCTGTTCTTTACTTGGGTGATTAACATCCTGGATACACTCTTAACGGAAGTACTACGTTAGTTTTTACAAATATATTTTCATCATTCTCATCGTTTTGACCAGCCTTAGAAGTAAAAGCTCTGGTTGGATCATCTGAGGAACGGAAATCTTTATGTTTTGCTTCATCAAAGCCAAACTTCTCATCCAATTTCCCAAAAAAGTTGTGAGAGCTGCCAGCTGCACCATCAAATGCTGAAAATTGAGCGGATGATGCCCATTTCCAGCAAGGAGAATCCACGGCCAGGTTGTTGTGATCTATAAAGTCCCACGAATCCTCAACCGAGTTAACTACCTGAACACTATCATCACTCATCAGCCATAGCCAACCAAAGGGAGAAAATCGAATCCGTTATTTTATAGCATCTCTTTTTGATATTTCCCTCAAATGTATCATTGATATATATGCAGGGAACTTGAAAATTCAATTACTGCAGATAACGAAAGGGAGCCTCTGTCATTGCATTGCTTGGAAAATTTTGGGTCAAGGGAACCTTCTAATTGATCAACATCGTCATTTTCTGCAGGTTTACGAGAATCATCTTGTTGTCCGAAAATATTGGGGATAGCAGGTGGTGGCATAGTTATCACAGTAGGTGAAGATCTTGTTACTGACATGGAACTAGTGAAAGTAGCATCATCAGGCCTAACACGTTTTCCATTGATACTCAAACTATGCTTCTGCTGGGGCCTGCACTCCCAATCATATGAATTTTGAGTATGACTGAATTGAGAAGACGTGTCTCCAATGTTTTCCATGTTACAAAATACATGGAAGAAAACTGAAAGGTATACGAAAAACCAGCGAATCAGAATTGTGAAGAAAACAGTAGCACAAAGCTTAAAATAAAGCAAACTGAGGCATGTATGAAATACATCGTCCTTAAAACAGATCCGTCCCCTCCGGTATGTGCTTCGAGGATGAAATTGAACGTCTGTTTCCCATGATATAACGGTATTTTTATTCAAACCGGTGCTTCGAGGGTGTGTTTGAAGGGCTTGAGGCTGCCTCTCGAAAATAGGACAATGCAGTCACGGCTGGCCATCCGGAAGGTTAGTCCAGCTGGAGCACCGAAGTTCAGTCCATAATATAATTTTTTGAAAATAAAAAATAGCAAAAGCATGATCCTTGGTGGAAAATTTTACCTTGATCGGTCTGACATTCGACGCACCTAGGTCGCGCTCGTACGTTTGCACACAAGTCAAGTCTTTTTCCAATGCAAATCAGGCCCATAATTCTGCACCCCTGCGCAAGCGTATGCGAGAGGGAGTCTCTTGACCAATCTTAGTTACACCTTCACAAAGTATAAATCAATATAAGCTCACAAATGCTATTTCATTTTCTAATGTGAGATATTTCTCACTTACCATCTAATAGGTCTTGTTTGCTTGTCCAATTTCTCATTCAATAAGAACAAGCCTAATAGGCCTTTAAGTTCAACAATTCCCCACATGAATTAGTTCTTAAATTTACGTTTCTTGCAGTTTAATCCTTTCAGTTTTGAAAAATATCTTTTTAAGACCCCAAAAAACTCCCGGTCAATATTATCCAAGCTTTAGTCGGCTCGATTAAATTCTTACGGTTAAATTGCATATATCCGTCCATCAAATATGAAAAAGAGTTAATAATTTAAATAAATAGTCATTTAATTCTTATATATTTTTTTAAAAAGTTACTCCCATAATAATATTAATGTGATTATAATTTCTTTATTGTATACAAAATAATTTTTTATCAAATTTTTTACATATATAATTCAAAATTTAATCATTACAAATAAATATAAATCACATTATTTTTTTAGTCAAGTTACGGTATTTCTATTTTATTTCTTTCATCATTTTATAGTGTTATGTAGAAAAAAAAAATTAGATTTTAAGCTGGCGCCCACGCGTGCATTTTATTTATTTTTTTTAAAAAATTTTAAAACAGCTGTGCATGCGCCGATGTGGATGCAACGAAACAACGTTATTAGCGACAGTTTTTATTAATCTGTTGCTAATAACGACGGATTATTAAAAACTGTCGCTAATAACGACGATGTTTAAATAATCGTCGCTAAATGTCTAAATTTTTAAAAAATAATCGGATAGATATAAAAACAATTTTACGAGGAAATGGGCGTACTTTCCTTCCCCAAAATTTCTTGTGCCCAAATTTCGTCACCGAAACCCAACTTCGCAAGTAGCTTCAGTTTCCTTGCGGTATTCCGGAGATCTATTGCGGGTTATTTCGAAATCAGAAGGTAAATTTCATGTATTTTAAATTTCATATTCCCAATATATTTGTAATTTAGGATTTGTTGATAATAGATCTTGTGTTTGAAAAACCAAGGGTCAAGCTGTTGGATTTTAAATGGGGTTTCGGTGGTTGTTCTGTAAATTTCATATTAAATTAAGAGAGAAAGTTGGCAAAGGGGAACACACGAAGCTAAAGATGAAAGAAAGACCATAGAGTTTATCTAAGCGATTAGCTGCGTCTCATTCTCGTGAAGCACTACTAAACTTTTTAAAATAAAAACAAGATTGTAGATTAGTGGTGAACATGTTTAATTTGTGAGTGCGTTCACGTCACCTGAATTTATTATTAATTGATTTATTGGAATTTTGCGGGCAACATTGGAACCCATGAATGTTATCTTTATGGTTAGTGAATGAAGTTAGCTTTCAAAAAGTTGGGCTAGGGGGTTCGTTGGTAGTGAAAACAAGAAAATACAATAAGTTTTGTGAAACAAAATTGAATATTTTTATCAATTTTAATGTTTGCCGAGCTAGCTAGCATATTATGTGTATCAATTTTAATTTTGCTATTTTCATATTTAAAGAATGGACGAAAACAGCGGCGATGAAATGTCATACATTCCCCAAGTTGGAGACAATCAAAAGCCAAAGATTGGGATGAAATTCGAATCTTTAGACGAGGCGTTTTCGTTCTACAACCAATATGCACGAGATTCTGGTTTTAGTGCAAGAATGAGCAATAGCAAAAAAAGTAAAAAAACAAAAGAAGTTATCTGGAAAAAATTTGTATGCTTTAAAGAAGGACATACAGATGCAATCAGATGGAGTAAACAATCAAAAAGTGATGAACCAATAAAGGAAAGAGCTCGTGGTGAGATTCGAACTGGATGTAAGTCAAAGATTTCAGTTGTGAAGGAACAAACCGGTCTTGGTTGGGTTATTAGTACCTTCTTGGAAAGTCATAATCATCCACTATCAACTCCTTCAAAGGTGCATTTGTTGCGCTCACATCGTACTGTTTCTGCAGCAAAGAAAGCACTGAGTCAACAGTTTGCAGAAGCGAATGTACCTACTTGTCAACAAATGCGATTGTTTGAAATAGAGTCTGGAGGACCTGAACATCTTGGTTGCACAGAAAGAGATATAAGAAACTACGAGAAAACGCTTAGGGATGAGCACAATGGTATTGATGCCGAAACATTGATTGATTTCTTTATGTCTGAGAAAGACAAGAGCTCAACTTTCTTTTTTGATTACGAGACTGATTCAGACAATAGATTTCTTCGTTGTTTTTGGGTGGATCCTGTGTCACGGAGGGCATACACTGCATTTGGTGATGTAGTGTTGTTTGATACAACATATAACACCAACAAATATGGGATGATTTTTGCACCATTTGTAGGAGTTAATCATCATCATCAGACCATTGTTTTTGGTTGTGGATTTTTAAGTTATGAGAAAACTGATTTTTTTTGTTTGGTTGCTTAATAAGTTTCTGGAAGCCATGCCTAAAGGAGCACCAAACTTGATCATAACTAACCAGGATCCTGCTATAACGAAAGTCATAGCTGAAGTTTTCCCTAAAACAATACATCGATATTGTTTGTGGGACATTCTAAACATATTCTCAGATAAATTGAACCCCGTGACTTTCCGTGACCACTATCAAAGCATAAAAAATGTCATCGTACATTCTACGACTTCTATTGAATTTGAGAGATCATGGGAAGATGTTATGAATTGTGCTAACTTGGTAGAAAATGATTGGCTGTCATTGATGTATGAGTTGCGGCATAAGTGGGTGCCGGCTTATTTCAACCATGTATTTTCTGCAGGAATGTCAAGTAGTCAGAGGTCTGAAAGTTCACATGCATTTTTCAAGAGGTACGTCTGTAACAAGAACTCATTGATGGATTTTATAATTCGTTTCAATAAGGCACTTCGACACCAAAGACACAATGAGTTAGTTGCCGATCATACTGATATGAACGAGCGGCCAAAGGTGAAATCGAACTGGCCAATGGAACTGCAAATGGTGAATGTATACACGAAAAACAAATGGTTGGAGTTTCAAAATGAAATTAGTCCGAGTCATGGTTATTACGTGCAACAAGCATCTATCGGAATTGAGTTTGGGGTTTACAATGTCATTAATTTTCAAGGTTCTTCTTCTGCCAAACATAGGCTGCTTACGCATGACATACAAAGAGACGATATATCATGTAGTTGCATGAAATTTCAATTTGAGGGTATTCCATGCAGGCATATGTTAGAATTCTTTCGTATCAACCAAGTGTTCCACTTACCTGATCAGTATATACTCAAACGGTGGATAAAAGATGCAAAAGTTGGCGTACTATACACTATGGCTGAGCAAAATTTGGTCGACGATCCAGAAAGGTGTTTGATGTCTAGACATATGAGGTTATCTTGTAAAGCTTCAGCTTTAATTGATGTAGCATCTTTCAGTGATGAGGGGACAAACTTCTTGGCTGATGAGTTTGATTCTATTGATAGCAAAATGAAGGAGATGAATACTAATAGAACGTTAAGCAGTGGAATTCAAAGTAGGAGTACCTTCGATGGAGCCATTGGTATCATTGATCCTTCAGAAATAAGAACAAAAGGACGTGGGAAGAAACTAAAATCATCGAAGGAGAAATCAATATCAAGGGGCCGACAATGTCGTGGATGCGGGCGTCGAGGTGTGTCACATGACAAACGCAACTGTCCGAATTTGAAAGACGGGTATGTGTTTTTTTTTTTAAAAAGTTTATAATTTCTTTAATAGTAATACGGATGACAAAGTTCGTTTATCAGGTCAACACTAAATAATAATAACACAGATGAGAACTCAGATGAAGAAGATTTTGGATCAATAGATGGTAACTCAAATACATAAATTAATTTTTGCATTTAAATATTGTTTCTTTGATAATATTTCACTAATAATCGTTTTCATATTTACAGGTTGTACAAACACGTGGACAACTGGAATGGACTTCGACGACTGAAATTAATTTGTATGTTTTTATGTTGGATGGTGCAAAATTTTAATAAGATAATGCTCTGCTACAATGTTTGAGCTATATTAAAGTTAAATTTTAATTACATATTTTGTTGGAAAAACATTGTGAAGTTGTGTTCATATTCCTTGAATAATAATAAGATAGCGCTATGCTGATTTCTGATGCAATATTTTCTGCAGGAATGTGGCTGATCGAAGTTGCAATTGGTAGGATTCAGAGTGCTTGTCCGTAGTTATTTTAATAAGATAATGCTCTGCTTCAATTCATGGTTACAGTCATTGCAAATTTATTGCATGTTAGCGCAACAGCTTTCGACTATATTTAGAAATGGACGAGTCATGACTTGTGAGAATGTTACCTTCTTCCCTTTTGGCATCATGGATGATTATAATAATTTACTATTGATGGTTTTCTATGCAGCTAGATGCACCTCTCTCAGCACTCATGTGTCACAAGTTCAACATCTATTGGATATGTCATTCGTCTTATGCTACAGAAGAGACATAGGAGTTTTTACACATGCACATGTGAATAAGCTTAGCAAAACTTCATCATCAATGTTACCTGATGAATTTTTTTAGCTGTCAGAAAGCAATGCAAATTCTTGATATAGGTTCTATTATCTGCTTTAATTAGCCATGCCTTTTGGATTGTTCAATTAATTAAAACTATTGTCATATATTATTTTCCATGGAAGAGAAAGGGCAGACGGCGATTGTAGGATATATGGGTCCAGACTGTGAATGCTTTTTCTACTACCAAAACGGGAATTTTGCTTCAATATGCACACATTAAAATTGTATTAGCTTGAAACTGCTCGAACGAATCAGGAACGATATTTTTTCCAGATAATACATACATAGATACCATGTGTAAAAGATCTATTTGAGTGCAACAATAGCAACAGAAACAAACTTCCTCCAAATGTAACTTCACTAATATAGAATTGCATAGCTAATATTGATATTTCATACCATGAGTGCCACAGCATAATAGTTAAACATGAGAACATAATCAAAAATTGTTTTTATATCTGTCCGATTATTTTTTAAAAATTTAGACATTTAGCGACGGTTATTTAAAAACCGTCGTTATTAGCGACGGTTCTTAATAATCCGTCGTTATTAGCGACGGATTAATAGTCGCTAATAACGTTGTTTCGTTGCATGCGCACAACTGTTTTAAAAGGTATAATTAAATGGGTAGACCGAGACATTTGAACTAATTCTCTTGGACTTTTTATCATCACAGGAACAAATATCAAACTAATTCCATGTTTTTTGTATTGAAATGTCGTCTACTCCATTTCGATTCTCCCTATTTTTCAGCACATAACAACAAACAAGAAATGATTATTAATACTAGATAATTATCTCTTTTATTTTTTTTGGATATAAGAATTAGGGTATGAAAAAGTCGAGCTTCCAAAGTCTTTTTTCATCATGTAAAAGAGAAGTTTATGTCATTTCATCGTAATTTCGATTTGGAATGAATTGTGTAATCATTTTACTCATACAATTATTTTAGTTTTGACACTCCATCGAATGAAGGTAGGCAGGCGGACAAATCAACCAACCAATGGTTTTTTTTTTTTAAAAAAAAATCTTTAATCATGAGAGACAGGAATGATTAAAACAGTAGATCAATCAAGTACTTCAATTTGGAGTATTTGAGATTCCATGTTCTAAGAAAGAATATTCTTAAATAAAACCTGGGAAATTTCAGCACACAGATATACAAAAGATTGATCGATACATATGATGATATATGCATGACAGAATATGTAATAAGGAAAGAAAAGGGTTAAAAGAAGACAAGAAATGAAGAAGAATCTGAATCAGGAGCACTCCTCAGCAACCTTCTTCTTCTTCGAAATACCAAATAGTAAGCCAAGCGATCCCTCATTCTTCCCATTATCAGACTGTATTCTTCCATAAATTCCACCATTTTCTGTACATTTATCATGTCTTACATATATACATACACACACACACACACAAGAGAGAGAGAGAGAGAGCTAGAGGGAGAGGGAGGATCGGGTGTATGAATAAATTCGTAAGAAATTTGGATGGGGTTTGGAATTAATTTGGAATGTTTGCTGCACAATTATATATATATATATATATATATATATATATATATATATATATATATATATATATATATATATATATATATATATTGTGACTAAATGTTTCTTTGTTATTGCTTTTTATTTTCATTTCACTCGGTTCTAAATTGCTTTCAGTCTAACAAGAGTCCAAGAATAGGGAGCTTGGGACCAGAAAAAGAAAAAAAAAAGAAATATAATGAATGTGTGTTTAACGTTTGAATTATTTTTACGATTTTGATTATCAATGTTTTTTTTTTTCAATTTTAGTATTTTTTTCCACGTGACGTTGGTGTGATGCTGAAAACATAGTTGATTAAAATCGCAAATAGCCAAATATGTATGTAGACAACAAAGTAGTTTTTCCGTAATTATATAATAATATTAGTATTATTTTTATGGAGAGAAAGAATAAATATTTCAATTACATATTATTTAAAGGTAAAAACTTGTGTGAGACGATCGTAAATGTCGTATTTTGAGAGAAGGATTTTTTATTTGAGTCATCCATGAAAAAATATTACTTTAATTTTATGCTAAGAGTATTATTTTTTATTGTGAATATCAATAAGTTCGACTTGTCTCACAAATAAAGATTTGTGAGACTGTTTCACAAAAGACATATTCTTTATTTAAATGATAAACGTAACAATTGGGATGCGACCAGCTATGTTTGGTAGATGAATGAAGGCTAATTAATCGCATTTTCTTATCCACAGCAGAAATGTTTGTTCAATTTCCATGAATCTACCTACTTTTGACCATCAAAAAATAAATCAAATGTTTTAAAAAATAATAAATTTCGCAATTGAACGAATAATATATGTTTTTCATACACAAATTTTTTTTGTAAATCAAACAATTTTTTTGGTTTAAAATTAAACGCCTTGTACATAAGGAAATTTGAAATGTTTGTCACACACGTAGGCTATGATTCGACTTGTCCACTGCCATAGATAGCACATTAATTATTATATTATTAAATTTGATTTTTGTTCTACAATTTATATTATATGATTTGATTAAATTAAAAATAATATTTAGCATTGTTCACAGTGTTGTCATCACATTTTTCTTTTATAATTTTGAACATATTTATCATACACGAGACGTAACATTCAAACATTAAATATGTCAGTTCACTTTTCACAAAATTAATCAATCCGTTCCTAATTAACATTAATTAATTTGGTTTCAAATATTAGCATAACTTTTTTCATAACTATAGTGCAAAAACTTATGTGAGACGGTCTCACGGGTCGTATTCGTGAGACAAGTCTCTTATTTGGACTATACATCAAAAAATATTACTTTTTATGCTAAGAATATTACTTTTTATGCTAAATATGGTTATGGTTGACCCGTCTCACAAATTAAGATCCGTGAGACGATCTCGCATGAGACCCACTCTAACTATAGAATACAACTACTATCTTTCGGTAGGCACTGATCGAATTCGAGTTTGTTATGCAAATTTTGGAGCTAGAAATAGAATGCGTATTTGGTTTTGTTCGATGGAAGTAGACCTATTTGTATAGAAGTCAAATGATTTTAGATATTGTGTAATTATTTTATAAAAACATATATTGTATTTAGAAGGTAATATATAATAATATTTTTTTCGAAAATAACAATAAAATTATGCTTATTAACCCTTCCACAGATTATTAAGTAGCTCTCTAATATTAAATATCAGAGGTTCAGTTGTTCATTTTTGCACAAAAATAATAAAAAGGAGATGTTGATTGTGTTTTTGATAGCAGCAGAACATCATGAATTTGTATACTTCTAAGACAAAAAAAGTTAATGTTTCTTGAATGTAAATACAAAATCTGACATCAACTTCACCTTTGAGTTCAGGATAACCAATGAAGCTCTAGCTCTTCACAAATAGTTCAACTCAAAGATCAGACTGCTTCCCATCTCTCAGATAAACCTCAGCAATAGCAGTGTGTAGGGCTGCTCCAATTGGAAGCACATCCTCATCAAGAAAGAAATACGGCGAGTGCGGTGAGTGAACCGAACCCACTTTCTCGTTTCTAATTCCTATTTGGAACATGGCTCCAGGAATCACTTGTTGATAGAAAGCAAAGTCCTCACCAGCCATAACTTTTGCAGCCTTCTTCACGTTCTCTGTGCCAAGTAAGAGTTCACCAACTCTCTCAACATGTCGATGTAATCTTTCGTCATTCACACAAGCTGGATAAGTAGGGAACTCTGCTTCTTTCATATCGACGTGAGCCTTACACCTGTGTACAGTAGCCTGTCCTTCAATGACCTTTGAATAACATAATAAATGAAAGGGTCATTAGTTTGCGAATTTCTACTTTCGAAGGAATAAAATAGTGAGGTTAATCATGAACGGCTGTATTTGACTCACCTCTTTCACCCTTTGCTGGAGTTGATGCAAGCCTTCAGTGGTAAGGCTCCTGAGAGTACCCCCAAACTCAACATACTGTGGGATTACATTTAATGCTGTCCCCCCTCGGACAAAAGTAACAGAAAGAACCTTCAGCGAGACCTCAAAGTTAAAACATTCAAATCAAGCACTTATCACAAAGCGAAAATCTATAAATGATTATGACAGTTCAACTCAATTTTTTTTTTTAGATTACTCAAGAGCACAAGCAGCATATTTTGATTGCTATGCCACATAGGTAACAAGGAAATCATTGAGTCACCGACGATATTATTCTAGAGATACTAATTTGTCATGTTTTCAGGGAGCCTGTGCAATAATCATGTAATGAACAAAGTTTAATCGAGAGGCTTGCAAAGATTTTGAATCGAACTTACCAAGAAGAAAGCAAGTGATTTTGGCTTTTAGATGAATATATACATATATATACTTGGCTTAGTCTTTTAGATGAATATTGATTCTATAACCTTCGGAAAAAATTAACATAGTTAAATTAAATGTCGCAGTAAAGAAGCAATGAAGGGTGACATACTTGACTATGAAGTGGATCTGTTTCTCTTGAAATGAGCTGTTGCAATGCCAAGATTGCAAAAGATGCAGCCAGTACTGGGTCAATGCTGTTGTGGGGCGCAGCACCATGCCCTCCTTTTCCTTCTATTTTCGCTTCAAAAAATGAGACAGCGGCTAAAACAGGTCCAGCAATACTAGCTATACTTCCTGTCCGAGATTCGAAATCAACATGCATTCCAAAGATTGCTTCTGCAGCCCCAAGGGCACCTTCTGTTATCATGTGAAACGCACCGGCACCTCCTTCCTCCGCAGGTTGAAATAGAAGTTTCACAGTACCCTTAAGCATCATACAACACAAATCAAGATAAAATAACATTAGTGTTTCTCTTATAATTGATCAAGAAAAAAAACAGAAATGATCAAATAAGCTACTTCAAAAGTCCTAAAAGGCATCACAAATACATGAACACTCAAAACAATGCGTGTTTCGCCTTCTCAAACCCACAGCCCCATTATGAACTCACAATACCATATCAAGTTCAAAGGACAAACAATCTTCGCGAAGAAACAAATGAAAAGCACCTATAGGCTGTAGATGCTTTTATCTTGCTTCAGTAGTTACCACATAAAACGGGTCTAAAAAATGTTTAAATCAAATCATTATTTACCACATAAAATGGGTCTCCCAATGCAGCAGAACTCCGCAAGTTTTCAACTCTATACGCGCATGATTTGCAAGCAGCAGTTATCCATATTGAAAGGATATTTTGTTAACTTGGAACATAGATTGTCTGAATGCAAAGTAACCAAAGAAAAGCACAAATATGCATGAAAAATAAACAATTAGTGACAATGAAAATTTACTGAAAAAATCATCACCATCGAAAAATTTATCCAAGTTAAACTCACATTAAGCTTATCCCTCCTTTCATTGAGTAATTTAGCAGCACCAAGAAGCATCGCAGTGTGAGCATCATGCCCACATCCATGCATTATACCATCAACTTTGCTCTTATGCTCCCACTCCACCAGCTCCTAAAATTTATATGAAACAAAAAATAACAGATTTGATCAAAAAGAGCATAACAATTCCACGAGCATTGGGTTAACAAATAAGGGTCCAAAGACTTTGAAGAAAAAACTTCATCTTTCATCCCTGATAAGAAAATTGCCCACAGATATGGACCAACCTGCAAAGGGAGAGCATCCATGTCAGCACGCAGAGCAACAACGGGTGGAGAACCCGAGCCGATCTGGGCAACCAAACCAGTTTTGGCAAATGGGTACTCATACGAAATTCCAAGTTTATCGAGTTCACTGCGGACGAGAGCACTGGTCTTGAATTCTTGGAATCGGAGCTCTGGGGTTTCATGGATTTTTCTTCTGACTGACACCAACCAATCTTTGTCTTTCTTGGCTGAGTTCAGAATCTGCTGAACATATTCTTGAGTGTAATACTCTGCCGCAGAATATTCTACAGAAATTGTCAGAGTTACGAGCAAAATTGTCAGACGATTAGAATTTTGAAACATGATTCCTTTCTTACACTGTGCGGAGATTAGGTTATATTCCACCAAATCGACACACCCTCAACTTGCAAATGTTTGTTTCCCGAGCATGTGTACTGGTGAGATAAGTTAGACGAAATATTAATTTTTTTTTTATTTTATTTAACAGTGTAAAATAAATTAAAATGAATATTTACTTATTGACAAATATTTGAATTTGATAAAATATATTAATTCGATTTAGAATTTTTCAAAATCAATTCCATACTTTTTTTCTTCGAATTCTTGGATTTTTTCAATAATTTTAAATTATTTAAAAAATAAAAAAAATATGATGGATACTTCATCGGACAGAGACTCCACGCGATGCCCACTTTTGTTGCATTATTGAGAAATAACTTTGAGAGACAAAATGACAGTTTTAACACAATTTTTTCGATTAAACGGTTTTTAAACCTATGAAGGTTTTGTTTAGTAAATATTATTAAATTATAATCTAATTTATATTTGTGTGAACGAAAATTAGAGTGATACTATAATCTTTCAAGAAATATGACAATTTCGCAACTCCTCAACTGAAACAAAAAAAAAATTTCACGTTCTATATTAGTTTGCTTGTTCTTCCTTATTCGGGTATCTCCAAATTTATAACAGTGAAAGATTGCAAGGGCCGTTGTGGGACTCGGAAAAGTAATCCACTCTTGTGTGAAACAAATGTTTTTAAATCCAAATATAATACAGATAGAAAATTCTGACAATCAAAAAACATATGAGCAATAAGGATGATGAGACTCATGACTACTGGACTTGTGCATGCATGTAGGAAGCTGGTAAATTTGAGCCCGCTCCAGTACCTTAAGAGCTGAAGGAAGGAGCATTTTCATGGTTTTGCTCAGGTAATTCAACTTTGGATATCAAACTCTCCTTCGTAGATTGGACCCTTTGGAAATTATAATCCTTTCATGGACATGATCTACATATTCGGGGGCAAGTACAGAACCGAGACTAGTCGCCTCCCCCAATTCCATTCTGTCATCCAACCTCTACCTCCTTCCCGAATTTCTGGATATGCCCCGATGTTCTTGAAAGAAAAAATAACCTTACTCGTGTAGTTGTGATTTCCTTCATGGCTTGAATATTATACTGAACTGGTCCAGCTCAAAATTTCTAACGCAGCCGAATTCATCTGATGCTGGTTCCACGAGCTGCAGACTTTTTGGTGCTCAATCGACAAAAGTGGATTGAGCCCCAGTCTTGATTCCTGTTCCAGAGATGATGTCAATAGCCAGTTCCGGAATACAACCACCAGTTTCTCCTCAACTATTTGTGGCTGGAATCATTGGTAGCAAGAGAGCTGTAGGCATAAACAGCTGCCACTTCAGAAGCAACTTCAATCTGTAACGGAGACTCCTGTTTGCTAATTTCTGTAAACAAATCACCTTGAGTGATGTAACATCAGCTGAACAAGTTCTGCCTGCATATTGCAGGGGGAACACAAGTCTTCCAATATTTTTCAATTACCCACTCACCAGGGATGAAAACATGTTAAGAAAGCAAGCTTGAAAATCCAGTTCTCTCACTCACCAGAAGGCTGCTGTGCTGAATATTAAATCCATTTAATCAGCAATGCTGCTATTTCTCAGATTTCAAAACTTGGATAGCTTTCAACACTAGAAGCTTGCATTTCAGCATGGCTAAGCAACACAGGAGTAGCTGATTCAGATAGGTCATCTTCAATAGCTGAGTTAACAACAGTAGAAGAAGAGATATTCTCCTCAACTTTGCCTCAGTTTGGACTCTCAGCAACATCATCTTGTTTCGAACCAGTCTTCATGAATAGATGAAAGAGCACGATGCACTATGTCGAAATATCAACTCCCACAAATTTATGCAAATTTTTTCTCTCTGATGTAAACTTTGATCAAAACAATTTTCTTTGATCAATCATACCTAATCCAAGGATGATGACATTACAACAGAAGAATCAAAATACCATTCTAATAAAAATAACAACAGGATATTAAAAAAATTTAAAAAATTGAGAATATAAAAAATAATTTTTCTTACTTTTTCTCCTTTTAAAATTAGGATGGTGTGGTGACAGGTGTAGGCAATTCAAGTACAATCTTCAATTAGCATGTTATGATCTGACATTTATTTAAGTGTAGCTCCTCAAATTACACATTCCAATCATCATCCGCTTCATGCCAGGAGATATAATCCCCACACAAAACCTTATCTAATAAGACTAAAATCTAAATGAGAGCCCCTCAAACAATATTCGCTTGCTACGGTTTCTCGTATCAGAAAGGGAAACACTAATGTTATCCCACAATAATCACCAATAATCCCTACAAGAACACTCACCATCTTTAAAATGATGGTATCGATTCACATCCCTGACAGTGATCTCCCTCTTTTTAATTCTTGATATGAGCTTGATCACCACATGACAGTCCTCGCAAACCCGAAGATTTTTGGTTACCAGAAGTTTGGTCCCAGGAGGCGTGCTAATGAGTCCAAAGGCGATGGCTAGTCTTTCACTGTGGCTATTAACCATTTCAGCCTTTTCGTCATCTTCAACATCAAAAAAAACTGGAGTTGTATCTGCAACATATCCAGCCTCAGCCATTAGATCACCAATTTCTTCCAACTCGGCATGTATCTGATCAAACATAGGATGAGAAGTATCTCCAGATACAAATCCATGGATCTTATTTTTCACCTTGACCCAACTACAACCAATGCTTTTCTTGATCTTTCTATCGGTCATCAACTTTCTTAACTTTGAAACTCCTTCCCAATTCCCAGCCTGAGCATAAATATTTGACAGAATCACATAGTTTCCTGCATCATTTGGTTGGAGTTCAATCAATCTCTCCAACGCTAGCTCCCCTAACTCCACCTTCCCATGAATCTTGCATGAACTGAGGAAAGCACCCCAAACACCAGAATCCGGTAAAACATTCATCTCCATAATCAAATGATATGCCTCATCAAACTGGTTACAGTGGCCAAGAAGATCGACCATGCAGGTATAATGCTGAACAGTTGGTTCGATGTGATAATCTCTAATCATCGAGTCAAAGTACGTCCGCCCTTCATGTAAAAGTCCTCCATGGTTACAGGCTGAGAGAACACCCACAAAAGTTATGTGATCAGGACGCTCTCTGGTAAGCATCATCTTAAACATATTAAGTGCTTCATAAGCATGACCATGCATCGCATAACCAGTTATCATTGAATTCCAAGAAACAAGCCTCTTCTCCATTAATTCTTCAAACAAATACCTAGCAAACCTCAAATTACCGCTTTTAGCATACATATCCACTAGGCTGGTGTTCACCTTGTCGTTAAGCTTAAATCCGAGTCTCCAGCTATACCCATGAAGCTCATGCCCTTGAATGATGACACCTAAATCGGCAGAAGCTGAAATAGCAGTTACCAAAGTAGCCTCACTTGGCCTAAGACCCCCGTACACCATCTGACTGCACAACTTCAAACAATCTTCCGGTCGCCCGTTTTTCGAATAAGCGGCGAGCATTGAATTCCACAATACCACATCCCTATTCGCAATCTTATCAAACACTCGACGAGAATCATTCAAGCAACCACATTTGGCATACATATCAATAACCGTAGCCCCAACAAACACATCCATTTCCCACCCGGTTTTCTTCACTTGATCATGAATATCCCTTCCCACATTAATCGCAGACAGCCCCGAGCACGCCTTGAGCACGAAAGGGAAAGTAAAATTATCTGGTACAAGCCCATGATCAAAAAGTTGGTAATATAAAGCAATCGCAACTTCATATGGGCCATTCCACGCATACCCACGGATTAAAATGTTCCAAAGGAAAATATTTGTTTTTGGAATTTTATCAAACAAGCGGTGCGCATATGTTAAGGAGTTGCACACACAGTAAAGATTCACGAGTTTTGTGGCTAAGCTTGCATCTTGCAGTACGCCATTGAAGCACAACCGTGCGTGAATCTGCTTTCCGGGTTCAACGGTTTTTCTAGTTATACAAGACTTGAGAAGATCTGTGTAATGTCGAGCGCAGATGGGAAATTGCAATACAGACCTTTGCATTTGAAAAAGGTGTTTGTACAAATACTCAGTATTTCAACTATATATCCTCGATGAGAAAAAACTAACTAAAAACAAATTTTGCCAACATAATGTCATGTTCAAAAAATTTATACGATTTATTTTCTTGTAATAGGTGGATAATTTTTTGGTTGTAATTTGTTTTTGTGGGTTCGATGAGATAATATTAGTACTATTATTATAACCAAAAGAGAGAACATAAAAAGACAATAAATAATCAGCGCATTTATAAATTCTTGAATCATGCTTGCTATCCCCAGTGACTAAATAAATCTCAAGCCCACAAGCTTGGCCAAAATACCAAATTTGCATGTACTCCCAACTTTGAATAAGTTAAAAGCAATCATATTATCCTAAAATGAAGTAAGTTCTTTGAAATTTTCATGGATGGGTATCTTGGCTTTGGAACTGCTCCAGTATAAGATTACAGTTGTTCATGGTACGAGCATCAAGAAGACCGTGATTCCAAAGTTTGACCATAAATAATCTCCAACACCTGCCAAAACCATCAAGATACAACAAATCAATGGAACTTCAATTTTCCAAACTATTTATACAATGATCGAAACATATTGTGCTTGAGTTGCTATACTATTTGAAATATTTGAGGTCTACCATTATTACTATAAAAAACTTTTGATCCAATAATATGGAACTGATCATATAAATATATAAAGAAAAGGTTGGGTGATGAGTCCCCATATCCAAAAGAGATCAGGAAATGGTACTTAAGAGTTTGGGAGGATATGCTAGTGTCTTTTTGGTAGAGCTTACTATTAATTTAATACGTAGCACTGATGTTCTTCTTTCGAATTCAATGTCAGTCAGCAAGCTATTCTGATAACAGAGAGTGTCTATATTGGCCGAGAAAATGGTAAGATACACGTAACAAACACAGACAGACTAGTGAGAGCAAGTAGACATCCGGAGGGGACTTCACATGCTCATATTTTGAATTGTGTTTCAAAACAAACTATAGCATAAAAATGTGGCAGCACAAAACAAATGATTCGTTGTACCTCATTTTTCTGAAACATTTGGGGAATACAAAGAAAAGGAACTATGGCAGATATACATAACTCTTAATACTTTGGCATTTCATAGAATTACAGTACTCTGAGATTACATGTAAGCCAATTGTGATCAAGAATCTGGACAGCAGGAGAATTACCAGAGTAGTGCAGGAGCCCGGGAAAGATCCTGCCCGTGCAACTTTGAGAATGCCTCGCATGCCCAAGGAACATGACCATCAGCCAGAACCCTGCATCACAAGAGAAATAGTAATTGATCTTGCTAATTTCAGAGAAAATAGTTATTTCGTGGAAAACCTGAGCTTTATCAACACAATCTATGTTAGTAAAAAGAACTAATGCTAGCATCAACAAGAAGCCATGTCACCACATATATGTAGATAAAAAATTAGTGCAGCATAAACATGGTGTATAATGGGAGAAAATGACAAAATAAAATTTTAGTACAAACATTTATTGAAAGATGCCTCATTAGCGGCATCAAGAATCACACAAAAATTTGTTTAGAAGACAAAGGTTAATCAGCCAAGTCATTTAGTTTGAACTTTGAACTAAGCCTTTTACGAGAACGATTAAAGTCATGATCATCACTCACACTAATCAAAGATTCCGATATATTTGGATGGACTTCAACAAAGGAAAGCCATAAGATCCTTATCATAAATAACATCAATAAGGCGGAAGAGAAATTTCTAGGTATTATGTGAACAGAATGAAAGGGGTAAAAAATTAACGGAGTCACACCTTTGCTTTCTGACAAAAGAATTCCAGAGATGCATCAGCTGCTTCTCATCTTTTGTAACATCCACAAAGTCATCAAGCATCTGCTCAAAATCCCGATATTAGTCATGAACAGAAGTAGATAAATGACAAATCACATTGAAGAGACTGATGTATGAAAGGTGTTTAATAAGAAAAAAACATATTTGAGGGAATTTATCAGCCCACTGATAGTACATACTGTCACCTGGAGCTTACACTCTCCGAGACAGCAGAACAATGTTTATCATGCTGCTATCTACGGCCTCTATCTTTAAATTTCCAAACTATGAGATTGTTGTAGTCTACAAGTTTGCATAAACTTGTGACACACGAGATGATAATGTTGTTTCCGCCAAAGACCAAGCATGCAAGATGCGCCTAGGAGAAGGTTGTCTAAAATTGTAACCATATCATTTATCTACTTACTGCAGACGTGCAGGCGCATGTTTAGCCCAAACCTTTACCAAAATGGATAAATAAACTCTCAATGAATTTTTCATAAGCATCTCCCTCCTATTATTAATCCATCAATTCTCCACCCACTTTGTGTTTGCTAAAGAGACAACTGACGGAAACAACAAAAGAGAAAGTACTGTTGTGCTGACTGAAGATGAGGCACATGCTGACAAACATATTTAAATGTTCATTAGGACACAATTATAGGAAGTAATCATGTATATCCTTGTAATCAGCAATTAGGGATATTATAATTATAATTACTTGTACTATAAATAAGTGTTGGTTGTAACCCAATTATTATCAATTTCTTCTACATTTTATGTCTCAATGTTTTCTACCTTTTATTTCAACAGCACATAGATTTCAAGTACATAATACTGAAACATAAACCCATAGCTTTACATGCATGTTTTTTGAACCGAGAAAATTTGGTATGCAGAAAGTAATATCAACCTATTGGAAGGATCAGCAACATTATGATGTTATAGTAGAGGGAAAAGCCTTATGCTACTGGTGTTGAAACCATTTTGAAATTTTATCGCATAAAACCCTGCTCTAGGAAAGCCATTAATTCTTCACAAAATAAAGTGAAAAAAATTGTAGAGAGGGTATCTGATTGGCTCAAATTGGGTTATACACATCAACTGCTTAAATTATCTCCCTCTCTGTAGACTCATAATAACTTGGTAACGAACAGCTTACTTCCGTAAAAATTATTTAGTTTGACATGTCTACTAAAACACAATTATTCAGTAGTCAATGCATCTCCACACCAGAGAAAACTTCATCGAATGCAAAATTAATCCTCGCAAAAGTATAATAAATATTGTAAAATTAAAAACTAGCACTGTAGCAACCACAAGTGCCAAGCATACCCTTCTATCTTCAAGGTCCGCAACATCATCATCTACTTCATCCTCACTGTCACGATCTGATAATACTTGCTCCAGGGCCATGGGCTTCATTCGTTCCAGATTTCACATGTAGAAAATCAACAAATAAGTTCACATGTTACTTTAGTATACATCAGAACAAATTTTCCATGCATTCAAAATAAAAGGTCAATATGGAAATATCAGAAAAACTTCAATATTCCAACTTCTGCCAATTCAAAATGGATATTTTAAAAATAAGATCACAGGAGCACTTGATAGATTGAAAAGAGTGATCCTGAGTTAATTGTGTCTAAACAAACTTTGAGTTTCTGAGAATTTATATGATAGTGAAAAATACAAAGAAAACGGAGCTTTTTTAACAGAGGGAGGATGAAAGAAACAGGTGTTTGAACTAAATCACTTATATATGTTCAATGGATACTTTCAGAACATCGAAGGGAATTTTTATGCTAGATGAAGACAAAATTGAATGAAGGATGAAGGCTGTGTATTTGAACCCCATGAATGTTCCAATACTGATTTAGACCCTAGAGAACAAAAGTAAATTTCAGAGAAAGGAAAGTTCAAAAAATCTTATGCCAACAGATTTAGAAACACTCCCTCGTTTATGTCTGCCTGAATTTTAAGTTCCAGTGGTAGTTTACACAATGAGAAGTACAGGCAGTATTAAAAAAATTTGAAACCAATGAAAATACCAAATAAAAAAGTGTGCAAGCTAATTATGATGATTCCTGGAACATGAAAAATAAATTATTGTCAACTTAATTGACTTCATCAATGACCTACATGGTGTTGCATTACAAGAGCCCCAATATTAAATGTTCTTGATTCATAATTAATGAATTTTACATTACAGAATAACAGAAATTTCTGAAGCATGAAATATTCATGCCAAAAGATGGACTATAAATACATGTAGTAGATTATATTCGAACTCACTTGAGCTCTGTGCGAGTGAAAGAACTGCCGCTTTCGCAAGAGTGCGCGACTGGAGAAGGCAAAAGAAAAGTTAGATATGACTCGACTCGATGTTTACATCATAAACATTGCCCTATATCTACAAACTATTAGAGTCAGATTTGTCATTGAATTTCAGGATGCCACATTGCCCTATATCTACAAACTATTAGAGTCAGATTTGTCATTGAATTTCAGGATACCTCAAATCTCGTTACCTTGGACATCCCCAGAGTTGGCTTAAACTCAAAACAATAATTGCAAGTACAACAAAGGAGCAAAACTAGCTTGTAAAGACGAGCCCTATTCTCATTGAAATATGATATTTCAAGACACTTGACAACATTCCACTTAGTTAAGTAAAAGTATAAACATATTGGTGGAACAGAGGTTTTGAAGCCAACACAATTTTTCATGAGTTCTACTCTGTTATCTTCTGTACACATCAGTGAGTGTACTTACTTTCTGGGGTCAGAACGTTCAACTGATAATTTCCTTGTCTTAGCAAACTGTAGCAATGCTGGAGGTGTAAGATTATTTCCAGGTAATGACTGAACGCAATCAGGATCTGCATATGAATGTGCTGTGGCAGAGGAAGCTCGGGGACTCGATGCATCTCGTTCTCCGCTGTCTGCTACGCCCAACAAAATATAAGAAATACTTATCCCTGTGATCTACACAAACTTTTACATGTATATATACATATACATGTATATATAACAGGAGCATACAGTTTAATTGAATGCTGACTTTGACGATTGTATGTCTATTGTCAAAAGATTTTCACCCTCATCTTGCAGGCAAGGACAAAACAAAGGAATTCAATCCCTAACAGAGCTCAACTCTAACATAAAAGTAAAATATGAATATATAAACACGAAAGAAAGAACATTACAAAATGAAACGACCAAGAAAAAATTAATGTATAAGAATACCATCAGCCTTTCCCTGACCATCAATTATTGAAGGTAATTCTGAATCTAACACGAGGGGATGCACGTGACTTGATCTTTGAACTCGTCTCTTAGACTTCTTACGTTGTAGTGCTTTGGAACTGTGCAGTTAGATAATTTCGTTACATTTGATATCCATAATTCAAACTGCATTTGTCCAGATACAAAGCATTTCCAAGATTCAAATTTCAAATGAGAAAAATAAAAATATATAATATATATATAACAATAATAACAACAGCAGCAGCATACCAAAAGAAAAATGTCTGCTGTTTAGGATCAACACCAGTTACAACATTCTGCAGAGATCATTATGAACAGTTATTATATTGTCAAATGAAGTGTTTTAAAATATTCATAATTATATCTTATAGTCTTGAAACGTATTTCACAATTTAGAACTCCAGTAAATCAGTATTACTTCGATTTCTGCAGTGGCAAGACATTATACACACAATGTCGGCTAGGCAAGTCAACTTCAAGCTCTCTTCCTACACTAACCCTTTACATTCTACAATATACCATATATATAAAGATCTATAAAGGAACTGACACGGGAAGCACAAGGGTGCTGCGTATTTTATTTCATCGAAGAAAAAAAGAAGGTCGAGAATTTCAAAAGATACTTCTGCAATTACAGGCCCAAGTGTTTTATGCTCTACTTTGCACCTGAATAAATCACTATTCTATGCATACAAGTATCATTACCAGATAAGATAAATTACTGTCTACACAGAACCACTGAAGATGAAGTGGAGACTTGACCTCAGATCTCCATGCATCTGTTTTTACGGATACATTCACAGCTTGAATCTCTTCTGTTACCTACATAGTGGGAGTGAGGATAATGATCCAAATACAATAGAATAAAAAATTTAGAAAATTATTTAGGTTTACTAACCCAGAATTCAAAGTTAAAAAGGTCGTGAGTGGAACATAAGTGATATCTCAGACCCTGTATGTATAAAATACAGCACGAATCAATTCACACATGCTTCAGAAAGTAAAGGAAGTAACAGCATGAAACACAAATCACCTTAAAACTTGCACATTTGACCAAGCAAAATGGACATGCAAAATCCTCTGTCACTGCATGTGAAAAGACTAATTCAAGCTTCTTGTAAATCTTTGCAGAAACCCAATCTCACTTTTTATTAACAAGTGAGGCATTATATAATGACTAGTTCCAGGTCATCCAGTTCCACAAAAGAAGCAGGCACGAGACCATAATATAATTAAAAAAGGTATTAGACACACAAGATCTCCATTAAGAGGGAACGGACTACTATGAATACAATATAAGGATCTGAACAACCAAATCTACGAGAATAGGATTTGATTACACAGGCTCAAGAAAGACACAGAACTGTTTTATACTTAAAATGCAAATTAAGGAACACAAACCTATGATGCTCTAACCTCACAAGTCAGTTAAATGAATATATCCAAAAATTTACTGGAAATATGGCTGGATAGCTAGATTAAGGTCATTTACAATCCCAAAGAATTTGAAATGAAGAGTGTGCGAACAGCTTTAGTAATGAAAGAACACCATAGAGAAAAAATAGAAAATAATTTTTAAGTGGTTTAGAGTTGAAAATGTTGTTTGTTTAACTTAAAATTAGGTTATTTGCAACCTTCCGAAACACAGAGGATAATATCCAGACATGACAATCTAGAGGCAAATGGCATTGCACCCAAGATGATGGTGCAGCTGTGTATCAAGGCTCGCGTTAACTAACAAAAAAGTACATCAAATTACCTTCAGTCCTTTGCAGCTTATTGTTATAATATTTGTAGTTGAACACAACATTTCCAGCCCTCAACCTTGATAGCACCAACCCAGAAAATTAATGAACTCCAGAATAATTATTTAATATGTCAAGATTTCGACAAAACGTCAGAAGCAATGAGCTAGGTGCGTGACTTAAGAAACGAAAGAGGAATCATACTTAAAATACGGAAAGTGAGAGCACAAAGTAGAACTCTGGGTAAAAACTAAGGCGTTAATTGACTTAATTCTAATATCTATTTGTCTTACTATAAAGAAAGCGAAGGCCAAGACAAAGAAGCAGAACTCCTGCAGAACTTAAGACATGTAAACTCTGATATCATTTCATTTTCTAATGACAAAAAAAAGGGCGAGCAAGCTCGTTTTTTTCTGCTGTGGCATGCATCAAGCCGACTTTCTTTTCAAAGTACACATGACCCAAATTTAATCGCACCCGATCCACAAACCAAATGTATTCTAAGTTAATACAGTCAGAAGAGACCCAAAAAAACGGAAGATCATTACTGATGACAGTTCCTTTTTTGTTCCATAACACAATAACATAGACCATGATTCACAAAGGATTCAAATCCTTAGTAAGCTTCACAAAATTTGATCACATTGAACTCATTTCAGTATCGTTGAGAAAAGTTGATGACTAATTCCAATACAATGGGGACATACGTCTGATTCAAATCATTTTCTGTTACAACCAAATGTTTTTTATGAAAATTTTGGTGATACGCGTTCGCGTGCAGGAGAGAGAAGGGAGAAGGAGAGTTAGTGATGGAATTCACCTAATGATGTGGGGCAAAGTAGAGAAAGGAAAGTCACTGTATGAAAATGAATCATAAGGAGATCTCTCCTTGGCCCCAACTTCTTCAGCTGCTATGCTGACTTGCAAATGTTGTAACATAGCCTATGATGAAGGAAATAAAAAAAAAGTTCAAAAAAATTTTGAATAGCAGAGCAACTTCCAAAAGTATAAATCAAGTAAATTTGCATTTTCTCGGTAGAGGAACAGGGCATACCACAGTTCCAGGTCCGACATTTGGATTTTGGAATGACAAGCAATTGTCTTCTCCGAAACTGCACGTCTGCAAAGGAATAATTAAGATAAAGGCAAAAACACAAACAGAGGAAGATTTCACTACCTACAAATGAGTGCAGATTGCGACAAAGGTAATGCATACAATCACATGAAATATAGAAAACAAGACAAGGAAAATCATGAGAAATAAACAAATATAGACAGTCGATGATCTCAACCATTTTCTAGATTCTTTCACCAAGACCAAAGAACATCACATGAATTTGCATAGTTGTTTCTTAAACCGAATCAACTGGATACATATGATTACCCTCATGAAGCAGGAGTGTAAGTCAACAGTTGACAGCATCTCTGCCCTCTCCCCAGAAATCAAGTTTGGCGACTTCTCCCATGATAAATGAAGTAATTCCAATGGAATCTTGCCCAGGAAGCAGTGGCCTCCAATATTAGCTATCACCAAGTTAGAATAATATTAAAATGAAGATGAAAATATTTATAAAAAAATGAAGATACATAATTGAAAGTGCCAAAGTAGGAGGGTAGAACCTAGAACCACCAATTGAAAACTAAGTATACGAACATGGAATTGTTAGGTTATTGCTTCTTACCAACAAGTAGTATCTTATAAACCAAAATATCCAAATAAATTCGAGGATGTTGTCATTTAAGGAAAAAACTAAGACCTTTTGTGAAACATAACAACCAAACAGCAACAGCGCATCATATTACAAACCAAACCTCAAGTAAATGAACTCCAACCTTTAAAATAAAGTCATCACATGGTAAATCCACACATTTCTATACATGTCTCTTTGCAGACCAACTCAAATTCATTCCTAAAAAATGTGTCTCAAATGTGTTAGTGCATACACTGTCCTGACTTGAATGTTCAATTCCAACCAATAACAAAACGATATCCAGACATGTGCTTTCAAAATCTGTTCTTAAAACACAAGCAGTTACTTTTGTTAAGAGTTGCTTGGTGAGGAATTAACAAGACTGCAAATAAAATGCCACTTTCTTTTAAGGTCTCTTGTTTTGTTAGTAAGAGAGAACTCTATTTTTATCTACCAAGCCACCATGCTGTTAAATAAAAATGTCATAGATCCAGGCCCTCTGCCTAAGATTACACAGAGAGGCAATTATAGAGGTAAGTATCTGAAATTATAAAGGTATTCAATGCTTTCCTTGTAAACTGAGGAAAAATGTTTAACATGTATACCATGTCAAAAGAGCAATCCAAATTCGCTTAGTTATTTGCGTAGCTGGGGAACAATTGGAAATGGCTACTACCAACCATCAGGTAGCTGACTGATCACTACCTCAGATTTTCTAAAGCAGGCAGATGCAAATATAGGTCTATGAAATGTGTGTGCAGGTGTGTAAAGGTGAGACAAGCAGCTTCTGTAGTGAACTTAGCTATGAAAGGAAAAAAAAATAGTGAACCCACATAACAATATCAGAGACTTCTCAAACTAACTATAAGTTTGTAACTCACTTGGTAATGATGATCCATCTCCATGTTCCTTAAATAACTCAGCTGCAGAAAGCAGCAAGGCCTGGGTAATTCCAAGTACCACACAGGGACATATATACAAGTTGATCATCAAATAAAAAAATTGTACCAGAGCTGATAAACATAATACAAAGAGATCCAGACTTGACTTCAATCGATAGCTTAGTAATGTCAGGAAGAATAAATTTTGCTTCATTTTGATTCTTCCCATCAACTCCTGTACATTTTTCCAGCTTGCATGGTCGACTGACACGATAAACTGCAGACTACAGAATCAGAAATGGCAGCAGTCGATCAGTTAATGTAGAATCGCCAACTGAAGGTGGAAAAGGGAAGCATCTAACTAAATGAGATGAGATAATAAACTACCTCAACAGTCACAGGGCTGTGAACCGGTCTTGCTAATAATATAAACAATGGAAATAGGCTTTGAATTCTTGATTCATCATTTACAGTGGATGGCAAAGAAATTTTCATTTCAATCCTAGAAACAAGAGGAGAATCAAATAAATTGCGTCGATTATGTTCCATGATAGTAAAGCCAGAACTCCCAACTAAAGGTATGACTATAGGAGACACGTGCATGATGCCCACCCACCTCTATCAAACAATGAAGCACTGTACACGCACTTGCTATACAACAAGGACAAACTGGAATAGGTAGTGAACATAAAATGTTTGAGAGAATTTATAGATAAAGTGAAGATGAGTTGCAACTTCTAACAAAGGCTGCATCTATCTGTCTAGTACAATTCATAGTGATATATGAACTTTATTCCTGCAGAAAACAGGAATCGTAACAAAATATTTTGTTCTATATATAATGCCTTGGTACAGATATAGAAAAATGACATCTAAAAAACTTCATAAAAAATACATCAAATTTTTTAGATGTAAAATCCACATGGCGAAGAGCACGATAAGAGATAATTCAAAATTCTCCTGATGAAAGGCATCAGACATCAGCTATTTATTTAACAGAAATAAAAAAGTTTCTAAAATATATAACGGTTATACCTTTTCTTGTGTTTAGCTTGTATTTTGTATCGCAGACATCTTTGGAGGAAAGGTGGCTGCAAAAGAACTGCCTTCAGTTAAAAATGCTATACACAAACTACCAGAATAAAATGACCCCTAACTCAAGCAATGATGACATTTTATAGTAAATCTTGAATTCATTGGCCAACCAACAACAAGAACAAATTTTTTAGTATTTTAATCCGATTTACCAGTAGGTATATACACATATAAGAAACAAGGCTTATTTGGAAACTCAGAGCCAAACAATCCACACAATAAATGGGAAATCACAGACGAGTTGAATAAAAAAGGGCAGGAAGATATAAGGAAGAAAATTACATCTCTAACAGCACGACGCTGAAGAATGTTGTACAATTCAACTGGCTTGCAGTAAATTGAAAGGCTCTCCTCAGCTGCAAGCTGCTCCTCTGCGGACAAATTCACCCATGGATCTTGGTGGCACATGTGATCTGTACCTCTAGAGTGACTGCAATTGCAAGCAAAGTTCCTGTGCAAAGAATTAAATTACATTGAAGATCTTAGCTGATCTCTAACAATCACATTTGAGGTGCAGTAATGTTACTCAAAGCATATGATAAAGCGTGTTTGTCATTTGGCAAATTTGAAACATAAAAAAAGAGGAGTCGCAAACATGAATTCAGGTTTAAAATTCAACAGTCTATTAAGAAGCCTCAGAACTTCATAATCTCTTCTTGAAGCACAGAAAATTCATTGCATTCATACAACCCATAATTAAAAATTTTAAACAATACCACACAAATGAATACTTTATATGTAGCCCATGTTAAAATATGTGTAAGATTGAGCATTCGAACCCAAGGAGCTGTGAAGATAACTATATTCTAATTCGTTAACATTGTTTTGCAACTGCAATCGTCCATACAAGAGATGCAGTAAAATTATAAATAAAAAGGTAAATAGATTGAGTTGGGAACTTTTTGCGGTCTAAATTGGCGACCTAATTGAAAAGCTGACATTTATTTTGCACTCATAAGGATAATGTGACGTCAATACCAGACCATGGAAAAACGCTATGTGCATGCCATTGTTTTCATTATTGTTTCAGCTGTGTGATATCCAAACAATTGGTGCAAATAGTAACATTCGAATATACCCTAAGCATGGGAAAGAAAGTTCTAAGCACAAGACAAACAGCTATTGAACTTGTTCATGGGTTCCACAGTTTGTGAATGTGTCCATGACGGGGTTGGTGTCTAACACCATTATTGAAGTCACTGCAACACAGTAAAGCATCAGTTTGTTGGATGGAGACTTACGCAGTTTCGCGAGCCACAAGAGGTATGCCAGGCATTCTTATCAGACAGGATTGGCAAATTTACACATATTTAACCAAAACCTGCATTGCCACCAAAAATCTACAAACATAAGAGCAGAAAGCAGACACATGATAATTCTTTCTCTATGTTATTACAGGATTCCACTCAATAAGAGTGAAAATCGAAGTAGTAGACACACTACTCTCAAGAGTCCGCGAATACAACAATTACATGTGCTGCGTGCAGTCATATTAGTTTAATACTAAATATATTTATGAAGCAGCTAAAAAAGTGACCAATATATGATTCACGGCCACTTAGCCAGCGAAAAGAATTGTGCTTAGATCATCGTTCTCAATTTTCACAACAAGTGAGCAAACAAATTAGAGAAAACAAACCATGAGATACCTTCCAATTCGGCATACCTATACAAGAACAGGTACAAGGCTGTGATGAGGCCGCCACCTATCATAACAGTAAGTTTGTGTAATTTACCTAAAAAAAAGACCCCTTTTTTATTTACCATGGGCATCATACCTGGGTTCCACCCTTCAAAAAATTCCCTAAATTTTTTAACTTATGACTGCATAAACGAGGTAAAATGTGTGGATTCACGGCTTAAATCCATAGAAAAGACGTCGTAAAAAAACAAATCCAGAATAGCAGAGCCCTAATTGAGACTTTAATTAACATAACCAGAAATATTCACTTCAAATCCGGGTAACAAAAAAAGAGCTTCAGATATCAAGATTATTAAGTGAGTGCATATACGAGCAGAGATATTCACCGAGTCGAGAGGGCAACGGGTGTAAGTCAACCGTACCGGCGAGACAGAGCGGTGTTTGCCTGTTCACGGCGTTTCACGTTTTAAGTTTGATTTCCAACTAATTTCTTACCTTTTCCAGATATGAATATCGAGGTTTTAAATGTCGGAAAGTGTTTTATCATATTTGTTTATTTATATTTATTATTTAAATTAAATAAAAACAACAATTTAAAATATAACTTTAATTATCTTAGCTAGGGTTAGAATGGACTATTGATCTTGTTGGGTTTTTTTTAAGAGTAGGTCTCATGTGAGACCGTCTCACGGATATCAATCTGTGAGACGGGTCAACCCTACCTATATTCACCATAAAAAGTAGTACTCTTAGCATAAAAAGCAATACTATTTCATTGATTACCCAAATAAAGATCCGTCTCACAAAATTTGACCCGTGAGACCGTCTCACACAAGTTTTTGCCTTTTTTTAATATATATAACGGAGATTTCGTAATAGTTGTTTTTCGATAGGCACTGGATAAATATTCATATTAATACAATATTTTACAAACCAATTATAATCAAGTAAACCGCACTTAACAAACCATATACAACCAATTCGTATGAAGATATTTCAGTAGGAGAATCATTACTTTTAATTATTGTTCGAGATCATGCCAGATATACAATAAAATATATGATTTTTGTTATAAGAAGCAACTCACGGCTACTATATTTTAGGAATATACTGAATAAATTTCAATGTGTAGCAGTTTTCAAATCATATACACCAAGTAAACACATATAAATGGGGAACCATGCAGTAGTAGACACGAGATAGATCTTCCAAAGAACAAGGTCTTTTTCGAATAAGCCAATTCATTTGGAACCTTGCATATCCGCTCTTTTTCCTATTCAAAGATCAGCCCCAAACTCTGTGTTTTCACATCGAGAATTATTTGCAGATAAAGGGAAGTCAAAAGAGCTATAAAACCATTGGACGAAGCTTGGTTACCGTTTAAACTCCGTTATTATATGTTCACTCTAGTTTTTGTTGTTTTTTTATGTTGAAACAGATTTTATTCATCCATGGACAATAAGTTTCGATGTATTGGGTATATCTATATTTGTAGAAGCTTTATCTTCGTACTTATATTAATCTTTAGTTTAGTTTATGCAGTATAAAACAAATTATAAAAAATAAAATGGTTATAATTTTTAAATTTTCATATCGAAAAATATTTTAATTTAAATATGTATACAAAATAGAGTTATTAATTAAATTATATAACAAGGAACCAAATTTTAAAAATTAAACTAAGAAAATTTACTTATAATCCTCTCCAAAAAAATTGTATATCTAAAAAATCCTAACAAAATTGGTTCATCTAATAAATCAGATCCATCAAATTTCAATACAAATGCCAAGATGCAGATACCTTTAATATCAAATCAAAATTCATAAAATTTCCCTTTGATTTCATTGGCTTGTTCAGAACTAAAGTTTGGGTCCATAAATTTTTTAAAAATATGTTTTTTTAAAAAATAAAAATAAAAACAAAAAAGAAGAAGAAAACCGTACCATTTAGTGGGCGGGCCTCTCGCGATTCTTATGTCAAACCATAAGCAAAAGCCCATGAACTTTGAAAGCCCATTAGGTAGCAAGGAAGAAAAAGGCCCAAATCCAGCTAAATATGGCGGCTTAATTCTCTCTCGTATATCCAATACCCGCGCAAAACCTTGAATCGAACGTATGTCAATGGCAGACGTCGAAGATATCGGCGAGTTCTACCTGCGTTATTATGTCGGTCACAAGGGGAAATTCGGGCACGAATTTTTGGAATTTGAGTTCCGACCAGATGGCAAGCTCCGTTACGCCAACAACTCAAACTACAAGAACGATACCATGATTCGCAAAGAGATATTCCTCACGCAAGCCGCTCTCAAGGAGTGCCGACGTGTAGTCTCTGAATCAGAGGCAAATATTCCTCCCAACTACTCCAATTTCTTCGGAATTATAATGGCTCTTCAGGGTTTTGAAAGCTTGTTGTTATGTTTGTGTTGCAGATAATGAAGGAGGATGATAATAATTGGCCGGAGCCTGACCGAGTGGGTAGGCAGGAGCTGGAGATTGTGATGGGGAATGAGCATATTTCGTTCACGACGTCCAAGATTGGTTCCCTCATGGATGTTCATACCAGCAATGATCCCGATGGTTTGCGCATTTTTTATTATCTTGTTCAGGTATGATTTACCTGTACAATTCTTCAGAAATATTTTCTTTTAATTTACCAGATATTCGACTTGTCCATGTTTCTTATCTTGTTCACTCATTTCAGGATCTGAAATGTTTTGTCTTCTCTTTAATCTCACTCCACTTCAAGATCAAGCCCATATAATGCAAGTTCAAAACTGCTGCAGAAGCCACACAAGCTATCGTCTTGAGTTTGAACACCTCTTTGGCCATCTTTTTTGTAGTTGTTGAATGGTTTTATGGCTTGTTTTGCTCGAGATTGTAATGCAAGGTTGCCCAACCTTTAATTTCTTGTCACTTGAAACACTGTTATCAGTACCATATGTTTCTTAATTTATATTGACCTTTTTAACTTGCAACTGGTGTTTCCTTATTTCTCTGTAGTCTGAAATACTCGGAACTTCTCCGAAGCCGCTTATCGATGCTAATTTAGTCACTTCTTTTATATATGTATTGCCTAATTCTTTGAATGTTGATCTGTAGACTGTTAAACCTGTGAATCTTAACTAGTTTCGCCGATTGATGGTGGTGGTGGAGGCTAAAACTGACCTTGCGACACTTAACAATCATACCTATTTATCTTATATGTACATCCACAATAATAACACACACACACACACACACATATTTGTATCTGATTTTCTTTAAGTATTGCCTTCAATTTAAAATTTTAATACATAATTATACCTTGAAGTTTTAGCAAGATCTAGTGATAAACAAATAGTACATAATCCAAGCCGTTAGCTCATGTAACAACTAGCAAATAATCCATCCGAAAGGCTAGAATTCACCAAAGGTAGCTGACTTCTTTATAAGCGTCAGAAGTTCTAACATATGCCTTCCGCCTCATGCCAATGGCGAAATTTTTAGTACTTCTAATATCCACCATTATACTCCCATTCTACACCTATGCAACTACATGCACAGTTGGCGACAACTCAGGTTGGGATATTAGCACCGATCTTGAATCATGGCCAAAAACAAGAATATGCAGGAGATGTTAAGTAGAAAAGGATAAATGTCGACATAAAGTGAAGCAAAGAATAAATTTGAGCGTTAAAATAGGCATTGATCGTGGTTCAAGGGTCAAGGAAAACAACCCTCAAAGCTAACTAACGCTGATTTGTAAATAGAAACAAAATGAGATGACTGACGCTAATTTGTAAATAGAAAAATTCATTTAAATTTAAGAATGTGAACAAAATTTTCTAATAGAGAGAGAACAAGAGAAAAACAAAAGGATAAAAAGTCTGCAAGACTACAAATGGCATTTTAAGAAAATGATGACATTACAAACGGCTGATTGTTTCCTATTTGTACTGTTTGTTGCCTCTTATAGTAATTGCGATTGTATGGAGTAAATAGCACAAACCAATTCCCAAATAGAGTTACAACAAGTTTGAATCTCAGACTAAGATCGATATATAGGCATGCCAAACTAATTAAAGTTATCAAGAAAAGATGTAATATGGATGTCCGGGTGCAAGACTATTGCTGCCAAATTGATTGTAGTTCTAAATTGATTTCCACTGTCATCAAGCGCATAAAAAACTGGAGAAAAATCATCAATAAGGCCTGTATCGCATTGGACGCCTAAACCTTGGAACCCTCCTGCATAAGAGTGAAACCTTACATGTAAGACACCGAAAAAAGTTAAACCCACACACACAAACATGCGAAAGAGAGAAAAAATTTGGAGTAAATGAGTATCTGCAAACCCATGGACCCAATCTTTCTTAATCCGTATAAACGCAAAGCAAGCACAAAACAACTATAGTGTTGCTTACCCATAACCATAAGTAGGGTAAGCAGGAAAACCAGGAAAAAATGGCCTTCTCGATCCGAAATATGGATTTGGGCGCCTTCCCCGATACTGTTTCATTCCTGGAACATTTGTTCGCTTAGCAGATACCTGCCGAATATCACAACACAATAGTGTGAGGAGTTCGATAATCATTTGCACGATATTAAAAATAAGATGAGCAATAGTGTCAGGAGTTCAATAATCATTTGCACGATATTAAAAATAAGATGAGTTAACGGACCTTCAGCTGACGGCCATGCAACTCTGATTCGTTCAGCAGTACAGCATTTTGAACAGCCTCAATTTCAACAAACTCTACATAAGCAAAACCTTTCGGCTGACCAAACTTATCTGTTAAAATGGTAACCCTATTGACAGTCCCACAAGACTGAAAATGCTGCTGCACCTCCTCAGGCGTGCAAGCGTAGTCCACCTGTAATTGGATAAGAAAAATTGCCAAGGATCAATTGGAGAGGTAAATCACACACGTACACCCGTAATACAGAGTATATACAGATATAGATTCATAATAAAGCTTCAGTATGGGTAAAATAATCAGTAGAAACATCAAAGTTCTCTCTGACTTCTGATTTATAAAAAATTGCGATAAGTAAATCCGGCAATCTTTAGCCCTTCTTCAGACAAGTAGGAAAATGATGACAAGAAAAAAAAAAATTAATCCAACATAAAGCAAATTTCATTTTATTAAACCAGTAAAATCCATGTTGAACTAAAACTTTATAATGCAACCCCAGTTTCTTCAACACAGGCTGCAAAAAAATCTAAAATTGGTTAAATGTTTTGATATTGTTTTTACATAGGTCTACATTCTCACTGGAAGGTATTGAGTAATTCAAACTTGAACCAGGGACAAGTGAGAAATTGTTCTCTCTTGTTAAGGACTCTCCCTTGAGGACATAATCTTCAACATAGAAGGTTTAGTGATAGCCTTGTATTTCTTTCATTTGACAAGAAATATAAAGACTCATTCTTATTATGCAAATTTGTGGTTATCACAATATGACAAAACTAGCATTGCTGTCGTGAAAAATCAATTAAAGGCCAAGAAACTCACGTTACCAACATATATAGAGCGAGAATCCACTTCCTCCTTTTCAGCCTGGGTAGCAGAGGCACCAGTTGTATCATCTGCATGCCCACCGAATAATTTATTAAAATCAGTTTGGTCCCTATGAATGATGATAAAATCACACATATCATGAAATAAAGGTGGGATGCCGAAAGTGAGAACATGCCACAAGAGGTTCCAACAGACAACTATGCATCTACAGCCAGTCATTGACCAAAACAGAAGTGGGGAAGCCCTAGAAATTAAGAACAAGCTAAAGCCTACAAGAAGTTCCAAAAGACAACTAAACATCCACTGACAAAATTTTAGAGCCTCCAGAACAGGCAAACAACAAGAATACTTCTAAAATCATTAAGCCAGTCCAAATAAAATTTTGTTTTCTCTTCCTCACTCTTCTGGGGAGGACAATTTTATTACCACTTGACCATGATCACATTCAGTGACTATGGTTAACATATGAAATACATTTCAATAAAAAAATTCAACTTAGTCCAAGTGCAACACATTGCTGCAAGTCTATAAAAAATAATTTTAGGAATATCAGAAAGAGAGAAAAAAAACTTGCTAGACAACTCACCCAAACATCACTCCAATTTTAGATCAATTTGTTTTCATTGTAACACAAGCCACAAGCAGTCAGATAGTGAAATAATTTTGAGACCATCGGCAAGCACTTAAGCGAACTTAGCGAAGTAACATGATTGAAAGTAAATGTGTTCTATATTTCGAAATTGATCAGTTAAATAAGTGTATCTAGGTTTCTCGCAACGACAATCATAATAACCAACACAAAGAGATGAAATTTACACCAAATCAGCACAACAGCATTGTAGATCTGGAAAAATTCAAATAAAAAAATGAGATGAAATTCTACATCAAATCATTTCACTCATCTAAACAGAAACTAGATAACTACTGAAGGTTGATCGATTCAATCATGATTCATTACATTAGTAGATCTTAATAACTATTCGCCACTCATTCAATTGCTTAAGCATTTAAGCCAGATCCAAACAGCGTAAAATGATTTGCATATAAATTATCATTGCCTTGATGTGATTTAGATCAGGCCCATACATATGCAGGAGAAATTGATTACCTACCTTTTTTGCGAAAATAATTCATTTGATCTTATCAATTTCTTTTTTTTGCTTGTGGTGCGGAGGGTAGGGAGGCGTTTGTATGGATGGAGCGAGAGGAAGAGGCTATAAATACTCCCAAAGAATAAAAAGGAAACTCGAAATCAGTGCACACTCATTCAAAGGTTAACATCATTAAATGAGTAAGACTTGTTGTGCATTCAATACTTTTGTTTCACAAATAAATAAGTGGTATGCCAGTCCTTTAGATAGGACAACACACGAGTATCAAAAATTTAGATAGGTGGAAGTAGCACAACAGTTTCGCCTTCGCTATTAGAAGTGCAAGGCACACCAAGACTTATAAGTATTAAAGACTAGAGCCTACGCATTAAAAGGGTAAAACACAGCACATGCTTTATTGAAGTAAAGTGCCCCAAATAATGATATGCTAGAATCTAAACATCTGAATAAAAAATCACATAAAATACAATTTGCATTTTAACCGTTGTTTTTTTTATTTATAGGAAACACATTTTATTAATTGATAATTTAGTGATTACAATTAGCGGATAAGAAATCCGCTCTAATTAAAGTAAATAAAACCAAACTACAACCCCATATTCATGGCAATACAAATTTCTAATCCCGAACTAAATCTGAGATACAAAGATGTTGATATTCCGGTTGTATCGTCGATCAACTCGCAACCCTGAATTTTATTTTATCTCATACTTCGTCGACTGACTCCGACTTCTCTTCAAATATTCTTGTATTCTTTTCCAACCAAATGGACCAGAATCTACAATGAACAATCGTAAACCAGAACCTCATATGTTTTCTTCATGTTTGCAAACTTGGTTCCATAATAAACATCTCCTTTGCTTTTTCTGGGAAAGCCCGTACCAAGTCCAACTCTTTCAGTGCCTTTAGCCAAATGTGTGATGAAAAAGAACAATGAAGTAATAAATAATCCTGACTTTCCTCATTTCTGCGACACAAACAACACCATGGTGGACTTAACACACAGGTCGGCCATCTTCTTTGCATTGAATCGCAAGTTTGTAACTTCCCCAAAGCCACAATCCACGAAAACACTTGAACCTTCGGTGGGACATGTATTTTCCAGATGTTGTAACAATATGTGAAAGGATTAGAAATAGATGTTGGAAAAAATGAATTATAAAAAGATTTAACAGAAAACAACCTTGAAGAGTCCCCCAACCAACTTCTATAGTCCTCAACACCCCACTCCAATCGAACGTCCTGTAGGACCCGTAAAAGATCTGTGAACTCACTCTCTTCTCTCTCATTAAATTCTTTCTAAAACGGACATCCCATTGGATAAGAAAGTTATCGCTGCTATTGACTACATCAACAAAGCTTATGATTGGTTTGTTAGTTAAAGTGCATATCTGAAATAATAAAGGAAAACGATCTTTGAACGAGACCCCCTACCCTATCATCCTCCAAAAACCGAATGATATTATCCTCTTCAAGCACCCCCCTAACCAACTGATGAAAAGCCGGGTAAGATCGAGAAATACATTTCCAAGGACTTCTGAAGGTCGTATTCCCCGCCAACCCCAAATCCCATCCATTATCTTGAGTATTATAAATGTTGGTAATCCCATTTTAACCGTTATTAAAATCAATAAACAAAATTAATTAGTATATAAACGAAGATAAATTTCTATTCATGCATTTCATCGTGGATTTACTATCTCTTATTTGAAGGCGCACTTAAAAGTGGCCTCGAGCCTTTGGAAAATATCAAGCCTTGGGCTTTATGTCATCTCCAAACCGTAGGAATTACGAGGTCTCTTTTTTTTTTTGAGAAAGGAGAATAGATGGACGGGCTTCATTAAAGGACTGTGCCCAAGTCAAGGTTATAAGAAGCACGAGGCTTGTGAACACCAAGACCAAGAATCATGAATTACAAGTATAAGCGTGATTAGTCATAAATTAAGCATGATTTTCTTAATAAAGTTGATATAGTTTTAATCATATCAAGTGATACAATAAATTAAATATATAAATATAATAATTTTAAGACTAACTATATAAATTTCAAGCTCCGGAAAACACAAAATTTCAAAATTATAATTGTTACTAGTTTTCTTCAATTATATCATGTACCGAAACAAAAACCTAAATACTGTCTAACACTTTGTTGGACTATAATCATTCTTATCTTCTTTATATAACTCACTTATAGAATCATTCAAAACATACTCATTCTCATTGGGTTTATTTGGAGAAAAATAAATGAAGCTAGAATTTTCCTCAGATTTAAAAATATAAAAAGTCCAAATGAAAGTTCAAAGATTATTTTCTTCTTCAATGTTAATGTCGAAACTAAAAGGCTTGCATTTTATTGAGCATCAAACATGTTTAATGCGATGAATTATGTTTGACGATAACCATGTATAGTTTTTTGCCAAATTGTTGCTTTTTAAACATGTTTCCCGTTAATCCAAACAATTTGTAGTCTAAGGTGGTTATTAAAACCATCAAACTAAGTTTAATTCTTTAATAGTTACCATACAAACCATTATGAATATTTTCTTTTGAAGAAAGAATACTATGAATGAAGTTTGATTTTATTTTATTCAAATCAAATAATTTCAGTTACAAAAGTTAATTTGCATACCAATGCTAAAAATATTAAGAACTTAAGATGGGCTCCCGGTTACAGTTCAACAACATCCTGCCATTGGCTTTTTATTTCCATAAACCGAAATTGAGAAGAAGCTCTCGACTTTGGAACTGAAATTGAAAATGCTTTAAATCTGATTTAGGAGATGATTTTGGTTTCGATTCACAATCCAAGAGCCTTAGCAAGGAATCAAGTGAACATAAAGGCACGCTAACAGGTATGCAATTAGATTTAGCAAATTGCATGATTTGTCTAGAAATGAATTATGAAAGCATTGATTCACGTCCATATCAAAGGCATGTAAAGGAAGCTCACCAACTTCATTAATAAAAAGTAGAAATCAAACTTTTAATTTTACACACTCGTACGCTTTAACTCTTCACCTATAAGCCTCTCATATTTGCAATAAAAATAATTACTCCTTTCATTGCTTTTGAATGACCACCCCCGACTAGAAAGCTGTCCTAACAATCTAAAAATGATTTATCTCCACTCGAAACCACAACAAACACCACCACCTAGCATGAATGCATTAAACCTAAACTCATCTTCACAAACACATCCTACCAGTAAAGTTACTAATTACGGAATTACCCATATTTGAAGTCATTTATTACTTAATCACACACACGTCACTCCCACTAAATTATGTATGTTGCTTGCATTTGAAAAAGGTACTTATTAATTAGTCACACGGAGAGGAAGTGAGGAGGCAGAACTAGAGCGAAGCACAAAGGCACGAGGTAAGCACAAATGAGAACAAATCAGCAAAAGTGAAATATACAATTACAGATACATAGAAGCCATTGTTAACAGATTGTGTACGAAAAATGGTATGTTGAGACAAAAGCTAAGTTCTCGTGACTCTCATCTGTCTACTCTTCTATATGCATATAAAATGTTTCAAGGGGGTGTTGTTGACTTCTGCAAATCCATCCTGGTACACATCTAAAGGGGCACATGTGTGCTAACTTTTAGGCCTTATTTTGTTTCAGTTAATAATAACGTAAAATATCTGTGTTGAAAACATGAAAAGCTTTTTAATACCAGTAGCACAGGTTGATACAAAAATGGCAGACAATTTGATACAAAATGAAGCCATAAAAAATAAAATCAGCATGACTAAGGAAGGTGGCCAAACCAGCAAGCTATAAAAACCAGATAGAAACCACAAATTTAATACCAGTAGCACAGAAATTTAACTAGACATTCAGGTTAACATTTGGTACTAATATCAGTATTTAGTTAGATTTTGGAATCAGTTTCCATGCTGCCAACTGGATAATGGTCTGATTAGAAACAATGAGAAGTGTGGTACTTGACTTGTGGGAAATTTGGTCAGCACCATCAAGGTAGATGAAAAATTAGTAGCACACACTCAATATGAATGGCAACAATAAATATTCCGGACTTAAATGTGTGGTCATATATAGACTTCAAATCGTACAAATCCAACGTATAATACTTTTAAAAAGATCACAATGAAGAAACAACTCTCTTTCCTATGTTGGATACTGTGGAACGCATTTAATATAATTGCATCCTGAACTTATTACCTGGTTTCAAATAACTATCATGTATCTCGCGTCAGTTAGAAAATAGTCGATCACAGTTCAACACATAAGCAGAATTAAACAAGCACACAGCGATTTGATGCAAAAGGAATGTGGATTTTGAATTATATGAATTATCTTGAGCAGAAGTAGATAACAATAATATACCATCCACTTTGGCATAAATAAAAACCAACAAATTAAACTGAAACAAGCAATCGAACACTAAAAACAAATACTAATCGAATCAACAAACATATGTCAATTAGCAAATACCTACCTTTGTCCCAAAATCGTTACCCTCGGATTCTCTTAAAAATTGGGCATACAAAATCCTTTGAGATCTTTAATCAGGTATAAATTCAAAACTTTAGAAAACATACACGGATACAACATAAATAAAAAAAATCCATGAGCTCGGAGTGAGTAAAAAACCTTGTGTGGCTCCCATCTCCTTCTCGACCTTTGCCTGCATATCACGAAGCGCAGATGCTTCCTCCTCGATCTCCTGCAATCTCTTCTTCATACTCTCCAACTCCTACTTAATGAAACCCCATATCACACAAAACTAAATACGCACTATTCATACACGCACAAACCCTTATTCAATTTTCATTTTTCACAGAAACAAGAACACAACAAAACACCTCAGATTTGGAGTCAACATCGGCTTGAGCTTCCATCGATTGGTCGAAATCGGATTCCATGTATGCTTCCTCAGGCACATCACCGCCGTAAAGGTCGTCTTCTTGTTCGTGAGACCCCTTGTACTCCATTCCCAACTAAATTCCTCTTTACAGCCCCTGCTTGTGTATACAGTAACTGTATGTATATGCGTTTGATTTGGGGGCGGAAACGAAAACGAAAGAGGAAGGGAAGGGAAGGAAATGGGAGAGGGGAAGAATAATTTAAACGACACCCCAAACTGTCGTTTTTTTTTAAATTTTTTATTCTTCTGTTAGGGCCCTTTTAGTCTCTGTTTGGAAGTTGGGAGCGAAAAGAAAAGGAAAGGAAAAAAAAAGGAAAATTTTCAGTTTTGCTTCAATTTCCTCCATTTGCATGGAAAACTTTCTTCTAAATCTATAAAAAAAAATTAATTTATTTTCCCTCCATTAAAATCTCCCAAACAACCCGTTTTTAAAATTTCTTTTCTTGTAAGACGGTCTCACGAATATTTATCTGTTAAACAGGTCAACCCTACCGATATTCACAATAAAAAGTAATACACTAATACCTTTTCATGGATGACCCAAATAAATGATTTGTCTCACAAAATACTACTCGTGAAACCGTCTCACACAAATTTTTGCCCTTGATTATTCAAAAAGTGATTATAGTAGTACGTTAGGATTAAAATCGTTTATTTATCAAAAGCTTCTAATTTTTATTTACTTTAACCTATAAAATTTAATCGTTTCAACGAAAAACATAATCTCTTACGAACACTCCCTTGATTAATTGATCATGCAAGGAAGATCAATGTATGATTTGTTTTCTAGTTTGAGTGTGTTTTTTAATTCAAAGAAACGGAAAAATATTATTATAAAGAGAAAAGAACCAACGAACGGACTAAGGCCGATAATTCTGAAAAATATTATACTAGGTGTGATCGAGTGTGAGGCAAAATCAAATTTAAGAAGTTATTCTGACCGCAAAAGTGCTAGTTTTTAGAATACTGTAAGAATAATTCTTGGTAATTAAACAGTGTAATTTCTTACAAAATTTATCAGAAATAAATTTTATAATATATTAATTAATATTTATAGAAGCAAAATTAAATTTTACGTTTTAGTTTTAACAAGATATAAATAAGTTGTTATTATTATATTTCCGTTAGAAAATTAATTAAATTTCAACGAATATTAATCAATCACAATTAATTCCATTGATCCAAAACGTTCATTAAATAACCTATAAATATCACTCCGTTCTACCCCATCTGCGTTCATCTCTTCTTCCCTGAATTAACAATACTGTATGCAATGGAAGGATTCAAGCTGCCATCAGCGCTCGCAGCATTCGCGCTCGTGGTCTTCATATCCGCGTTCTTCGCCGCCGCGGACCCGAACACCGTCACCATCGATGTGACCGACCTCCCGGCGGCGGCACCTGTAGATGATATCCGTGCTGAACCATACCCTGGATTCTACGACTTGTCGCGGAAGTGTATTTCGAAGCTGACGGATGAGTGCGGAAAGGAAGTGGTGAGCGGACTGTTCAACAAAGAAAACAAGGTGAGCCAGAGCTGCTGCGTGAAGCTGGTGGCGATGGGGCAGGAGTGCCACATAGGGCTGATGAAGGCGCTGCTTATGTTTCCGGATCTGACGGAGAATGATAGGAATGAGATTATGACGATCGATAACACAATTTGGAGCGAGTGTTTGAAGGTCAGCAATTAATGGGCAGCGGATTCGAGACTGCATGCATGCGTGGATCCATCTCCGGCGGCATGCATATATATAGATAAAATATTTTGACCCTTATTATTTTCACGAAAAAAAGGCTAAATAAATACTATAATTCCTATATCCATATTATGTGTTTGGAAACAATTAGCAACAAAGATTTCATAAATTTAATTTGATCTTTTGAAGATGTGATACTTTAATATTCATACAAATTGATGTCATATAAATTATGAAATGTGAAAAATATATTCAAATATATAATGAAAATTCTGAAAAATACACCAACCACCAAGTATTTCACTGGAAAATATTGTTGTGGTATCCAAAAATACTAACATGACACTGAAAATTGTCTACGTATCCACAAGCACCACACCAGCAATTTGACCAAAATAGTTTAAAATTAAAAGTTCAACCACCAAAATCAAAGCTTGACAAGTTAATAGACTAAAAATAAAAATCACACAAGGTTAGTGGGCAAAAAATTATTCTCTCATATTTTACTAGACTCCATATTATTTATTTATTTATTTATTTATTTTTCCATCGTATAATCAAATAAGATACACAAATATGACATGAATTTACATACTCATGTGTGTGATGACTTAATCTCACATCCAATTCACCGGTGTATTAGTATACACTAAAATTCATATATATAAGTTTAATTAGTTACATTTGGAACGTACAATAATATAAATCTGTAAATTTTATATATATATATATATATATATATATATATATATATATATATATATATATATATATATATATATATATATATATTTAAATGTACCAAAACTGAGGAATCCATCTGTATAATTAATATATAAACATACGTACATATATACATAAAAAATCATAAAAAAAAACCATATCATGACTAATAAGATGGAACGATGTTCTGGGATTCTAAGGTTCAATGCTAGCTGTAGGCTATAGTATTATCGCATGCTGTCATTATTCCTCATGTTGGGGGATTGATATGTAAAATAAATGCTACTTTATATATACACCTTAGAAAAATATGGCTATTGAATTTGGAATTAGATTCTTATTTTTGACCCCTCATCACTTTCTTTTCTCATAATATTTGATACATTTTGATTGGATCAATATCATATAATTAATACAAAAACTCTTATAAGACTGTCTCACTGGTCAATTTTATGAGACGTATATCCAACCTGATAGGGTTCGTGAAAAATTATTATTTTTTATGTCAAAAATAATCAACACGTCTCCCAATAAACTTACTCATCGTGTAAATGTCATAATAATTCAAATTACAATATTGTAGTAGAACACGCCATCGAATATTATTACATGCACATGGAATGTTATAAATAAGAATTATCCACAAATTAGTCTGGTTTATATGTTTTCAAGTACTATATACCTATTATCAATCGAGGGATATAATCCCATGATATTTTTTTTTTTTGGTTTATTAGGACACCTACAATGGGGTGTTAAATGGGTGTTATAACACCCATTTAACACCCCTCTCCAATGTGAGTGGGCGTTATAACGCCCACTCACAGGAGAGAGGGCATGGGGCGTTCAAAGAATTGAACGCCCCTGTGTCAGTTTATTTTTTAAAAAAAATTCAACAATTCGCGACGGATTTATAAAAACCAGTCGCTATTAGCGACTGTTTTTTAGTAACCGTCGCTGAGTTGCTGACATGCGGGCCCAACGTGTTTTAAATTGAACATTTAGCGACGAATTTCGAAAATCCGTCGCTAAATGCAAAGTTCCGTTGTTGCATGGCTAGCAAACGGCTACTTTAATAAAAAAATTCAAAAATTCTTCTATAAATACTCATGCTCTATACAACTTATTTAAATTATTCACACAACCAAATCACTCTAAAAAAATTCTCTCTACTATTTCTATTATCCTATTTTCCTCGAAAATGGATGAAAGTAACCGATGACTATTTAATGTAAAATAATAGTAAGATGAATGAGTGGATAGCGGGACCCACAAATAATGAGTGTGAATGTTAAAATGAATGTGGGAGAATAGATATGTTAATGTAATGTGTATGTGGCATGTGGACCCCACGATTTTTGATGAGGTGGTGGATGTGGATGCTTTTAGCTGCATGTATTCATATAACAAACTTATAAGCGGAGATGCTTGGATGCAATCCCAGATGATAACGAAAAAATCGGCCACCACCCATGTAATAAAAAAATTAGTGTTTTCAAAATACCCATTTCAATCTTACATTAAAATTTTAATATATAAATCATAATCCAAAATGTTAATATTATATATATATATATATTATAGTTGTGTATATTTTGAATGATATTTAAGAAGGTATGACTTGTCACATGTGTTTGTGTGGTGTTTGTGTGAGGGGAAAGAAAATGGTAAAAAAACGAAGATATATCGTGAAAGAGTCTCGTGAATTTATATTTGTGATATGATTTAATCCGACCTATACTCAGATTGTGTAGAAAAAAATTTCTCATAAAAATATGAGTTTTTTTTTTTTTTTTGAAAAATATATGCAGTGAAATAAAAACGAGAGATGACAGAAGGCCTAAAAAGATTAGCCAATAAAAAGCTCCCGTTTTCATATTTTCCATCAACTCGTTTCCTTTCCCCTTGATTTTGACTTCGTCTCCATTCACCTTTTCTCCAACTGTGATTATTCTCACTCGCCCACGAGAAAGATCTTGAATTTTACTAAACTCTTACTGAATCTTGATCGCTTAAAAATGTTGACTTTAGTAGATTGTTCCAACTGCCGGACGCCACTCCAGCTGCCGCCAGGAGCCGCCGCCATCCGCTGTGCCGTGTGCAAGTCCATCACCCGTATCGGTGATCCTCGTAACAATCCACCTGCGCCGCCTTCTTATCGTCCCAGGCCCTCCTCTCTCAACGGATACAATGGCCACTACTCACCGGCGGCACTGCCGCAGCAGCACAACTACGAACCGCGGCCTGGACCTCCTTCCACCGCCCACCTTCGGAAGAAGGCGGTGATCGTTGGGATCTCGTATAGGTACTCGAGGCACGAGTTGAAGGGTACCATTAATGATGCTAAATGCATGAAATACTTGCTGATTCACAGGTTCAAATTCCTCGAATCATCCATTCTCATGCTCACTGGTAATTTTTTGTTTTTTGAATCTTCATTATATTGGATTTAATTTATTTTCTTCTTACTTTATTATTATGATCCTGTTCATAATTAGTTAGTTTGAATCAGTATCTGAGTTGGGAAATGTGGAGATTGATTTTATGCCGTTAAGACAAGTGATCTTAAGTTCAATATCTGTAGTGAGAATAGTGTGTTAAGATTGGAACTTGGACCTAACTCAACCCCAAAAGTTAGCTCAAGGGGAGAGGATTGTGCAAGCCAATATATGCAACTCACATGTTATTTATCCAACCGATGTGGGACAAATAACACACATTTCTCACGCTCATTAATGAACATGTGGAGCGTGAAGTTTACAAATCGACCCAATTATGGGTAGAACAGGTGGCCTAATTATAGGCAGTCCAACAACACATAACGGTGGAATCCGGACTCTGATACCATGTTAAGATTGGAATTTGGACCTAACTCAACCCCAAAAGTTAGCTCAAGGGGGGAGGATTGTCCAATTCCATACATACCACTCAAAGGTTATTTATTCAACCGATGTGGGACAATTAACACACCTCTCTCACGCCCCGGAATGAACATATGGAGCAAGGAGTTTACAAATGACCCAATTATGGGCAGAATGAGTGGCCTAATTATAGGCAGTCCAACACATAACGGTGGAACCCGAGCTCTCATACTATGTTAAGATTAGAACTTGGACCTAACTCAACCCCAAAAGCTAGCTCAAAGGGGGGAGGATTGTCCAAGCCAATATATGCAATTCCGAGGTTATTTATCTATGTTCATTTATGGGCGTGAGAGGGGTGTGTTAATTGTCCCACATCGGTAGGATAAATAACCTGAGAATTGCATATATTGGCTTGGACAATCCTCCCCTCTTGAGCTAGCTTTTGGGGTTGAGTTAGATCCAAATTCCAATCTTAACATACTGTATGTAAAGGTAACTTGAAATTTTTCTACATTCTACGCCAAACCATTCTCATCCCAAATAATTAAATCACATTTCCCAAAAAATAAAATAAAAAAATCATTAAATTATTAATGGTAATTAACAAAACATGCACACGTAAGGCATTGCTTTCGAAGATATTGAACCCAATTACTAGTAGTGATACATGATTGTCAAAATCTAAAAAGTGAACCATATCCTTTATATTATTCTTTCACGTCCACAGATGGAACCGAAGTTTGAAATGTGCTTTCTTTGTATCAGTTTTGTCAAAATAACAGCTCAACAAGATTCAAAAGGAATTAATTGGAGGATACACCTCTAATTTTTCAGTAAACTAGCACACAATACTGTGATATCTATCTATAAACTTTAGAAATACATTAAATAGTTCGAGAGGAACCCGTTAAAAAAACAATGGCTTATTTTCGAAACATGAAACTGTGATTGAAATCCAGTCTTGTTTCATAAAGAATCATCCACCACCAATACGAATATGCTGAATTGATTATGTTACATGAGATAATTTTCGCCGAACGTGTCGTTAAATTAATCTAACGCCGAGCTATTGGTACCCAGGTAGGATGATCCTAGGATTGATATATAGCAATCCATAACGACGGGCTAATTCGAAAACACTGCGTGAAAGGTGCATGGCGTAAATGGTCTGAAATGCCGTGTCTCGTAACCTCCTGATTATGTGCTTATGTTGTTTCAGAAGAGGAGATGGATCCATACAAAATCCCAACAAAACACAACATTAGGATGGCTATGTTTTGGCTTGTACAAGGTTGCCAACCTGGGGACTCCCTAGTGTTTCATTACTCCGGCCACGGTTCACAAAAGAGGAACTACACAGGAGATGAGGTCGATGGATTTGATGAAACACTCTGTCCTTTGGATTTCGAGACACATGGAATGATTGTTGATGATGAAATCAATGCAACTATTGTTAGGCCACTTCCTTCTGGTGTCAAGCTTCACGCAATCACAGACTCATGTCACAGTGGCACAATGCTAGATTTACCGTATCTTTGTAGAATGGGCAGGTTTGTTACTCGGGAACATCATATATTTAAGCTTATCATTTGGTGCTACGCCTATTTCTATACTGTCTAGATTCTGAGCATGTATTTTCTTATGTACAAGCAAAATCTTACTAACCACTTCCCCAAAATATGAACCGAAACTCCCGACTCCGCCATTGTTTACAAAATAGAAGATAATAGGTGACCTTTGTTGCTGTATTTATACAAAAAAATTACAAACTTTCAAATGTTGATCCATTTATATGTGGATTCAGAACTGGGCGTTATGTATGGGAAGACCATCGTCCTCGAACAAGTACTTGGAAAGGCACTAGTGGAGGAGAAGTCATATCCTTTAGTGGTTGTGATGACGATCAAACCTCAGCAGATACATCTGTAAGCTTCGGTCACCAACGTTTCAATATCGAGTTCACTTCTTTGCTACATACCTATGATATTTAACACACAAACAACTGCTGGACAGGCTCTTTCCAAGGTGATTTCAACAGGCGCAATGACATTTTCATTTATCCAAGCAGTCGAACAAGTCCAAGTAAGTAATCCTACTTATGGAAGTATTTTAAATGCAATGAGGTCTACCATTCGAAATGCTGATGATGAAATAGGAGGGGGTGTTGTTACAACACTTGTCACAATGCTTTTGACTGGGGGAAGTGCTGGCATTGGAAAGAGACAGGTATGCAATTCTGTCATGACTTTAAATTACGAAGTATATATAGCATCAAAGTTATTTTTATACTTGGACAATTATCAACTTGTTCTACCTGGCATTTTCTCTCCTGCTTGCAGGAGCCACAGCTTAGTGCTAATGAACCATTTGATATTTATGCTAAGCCATTTTCTCTATAAGATGGAAGATTAGTAGTTCATTTCTGCTGCAACCAAAGAGTGACAGCAAAAGTTTTCGGCTTTCATTCTTCTTTTTCAATGTGATAAAGTACAATACCTGGTTTCCAAGTAATAGAATGTTTGTTTGTACATATGATATAAAATATAGATTATGCACGTGATAACCCGTATAATAAGCTTAGATGCAAACGGTTTTTTTTTTTTTTTTTTGAAACATAGATGCAAACGGTTTTAGACTTCGTTTTACACGTAGGATTTCACGTAGGATTTTACGAGGAGATGTGGTTTGGGAATATCGGAGATAAAAATCATATAAAATTGTAAAATTACAGATATGTAAAATAAGAAAAATGAACAAAATATCACCGATTTGGCGGACCATTAAGCTGGGATACACACTTCCACGCTCGTCCTCTTGACCGAACCGCAAACAGGGCATTCCTTAACGGCGGCGTCGCATTGCACACAGACACACACGTGGCGACAAGGCCACATCATCACCATGGCCACCCGCTCCTCACAGACTTTGCACTCGAGTTTAACGGGTCGAACTCTATCCGGGTCGGTGAACGATGATTGAGCATCGTCTTGCGGCGTTTCTGCGTACCGCCGAGATTCCACTGCATCCCGCAGGCGGTACTGTAAAGATTTCGTCACTTGCTCCAAGAATTTCACCCTGTCGTGTACCTTCTCCTTTTCCGCCTTATAGTGTGACGCCATCTCTTTCAATTCCAAGTTTTTGTTCATGTTTTGTTGCAGTTCCAGTTCTCTCTCTTTCAGTTTCTTGGCCACTCTCTCCTCGGCCGCGTCGTGGGTGATGCGATGGTGCTCCGACAGCATTCCTCCCAATGCATGCCTCAGATTCACTTCCTGTTACATGAAACAAATTCCGATTAACAAAAAAAAAAGCTAAGATCATCCCATTAAAGTACGGGAATAGTGATTACATGGGCTGTGATTGTTTGATCAATTTGATTATCGTTCGTCTCTTTATAACATCTATGGAGAGAGGGTACTTGTCAGCAATGGAGTCTAACGACGGAGTCGAAATGAAGGGTACGAAAGCACCCCAGGAGATAGAAGAAAAGGGTTTGAAAGCCGGCGCAGCGGTGTTGAGGATTTGTTGAACTCGTGATCGGTGGCCGCCATTGACGGGAATACTAGGAGAAGCGAAGCGCTGTTGACCTTGCAGATTGAAGAGGTTCATTTGTTGCTGTGCTTTGGATGGTTCTTCTGCCACTCCCTTCATTTTTCTCTTGCGTGAATCCTTTGGCACTGCGGGAAAGTTGACGGTTAGAATAATAGCCGCTTAAAAAGACAAGAAACTAATGAACTCCACAGAAAGAACCAATTCAGAGAGAGAGGGAGGCACCTCCATTTTTTATGATCATTGCAGAATGGTCGAGTCTCAAACGGTGGCGGTGGAGGAGTTCTATAATGAGCGAAACGGTGGCGGTGTTCGGAGAAAGAGAACACAATCCAATTATATCTATATTAACAGACGCAATCCCTTTGGAAATTAAATGGGGTAGTTTCAATTAATGCATCACTGCAAATCCCATCGGTTATAGTAAAGAATTGAAGTATTTAGTTAGGATATTATATCATTATCATAAGAAATAAGAGATTATCGTACTGTTGTAAAAAGTTTAATAATATTGTACGAAATATTAAACAAAAAACTCAATGATGGTTACAATTAATTGGTAGATTCTTACTATTTTCACTCAAATTGTATTAATTCAACGATCATCCACACATCGTCTTTGTTTAACAAAATAACCACATTTTTTTTTGGATCTGTGAACTTCTCCACATTTGCATTTATGTATACAGGTGGGAGAACTATAATTAAAAGGAAACAGGCATTACTAAACCCACACATTTTTTTTCTTAAAAGAGGAGTAGAGACAAATATTGAACGACGGTTGGGGAAACAGAGGATTGATGGATGAAAGCAATAACTACACATGAAACACATTTAGTAGCACGAGTTCAAGAAACGCATTAGAGCCAACTTTGTCTTAAAAATTTATTCAAGAACCCCCTTGACCTCACGATTTAGAGATGATTATTTCAACAAGAATGCTGAAAGACAGCCTCTGCGAAGGGGTACAAAAAGATTCAACTCAAACAGGAAAAAAATGTGGATAAAAGAATCATGTCTGTCTATGTACTAGCCGTTAACCCGTGAGAGCAGCACTCAGAGCACTGTGTACATCAACCCCGATTTGGGCTTCAGCTTTCTCACCATCGGTTGATGCGGAATTTAACTTCTGTTGGAATTCGGCTAGCCCTTTCTGAACCAAGTCTGGATCAATTCGGTCCACGGGTGTGGCCTCAACAGCTATTATATCAGCAACAGAGTTTGCGTGGATAAGGGCAAACCCGCTGCTCAGAAAATATTTGCTTATGTCATTATCCTCATGAACTGATAAAATACCAGGTTTCAGCTCAGCAATCGTAGCTACATGACCGGGCAAAACACCCATCAGTCCGGTAGTTGCAGGGACTGTGACCATATCAACCTAATATGATACAACACATATAATCAAGCCAACAAGGTCAAGTGCGATAATCTTTCAAGAAAGCTATAGCAAATATCAAATCAATTATCAAATCCTCCCAACTTTCCATGAATCAAGGCATTGCAGTGCTTGAGGGTATAGAGCTGGAATGAAAGCAAAAATACAACCTCAGGATTGATGAGCTATTTCTAAGTTTATTTTTCCAACCAATGTCTTATACCCAATCAAGAACATCAGTGCTTCACAAATGAAATAGCTGTACATTGAGAAATTCAGAGGTAAAATTGCTTGAAAGCGAGCTGAAATAAAAAACTATTGATTAGGAAGGTCCAATCAGTACCTTAGTCTCCTTTATCTAAATGAATTAAACTATCCCCACAAATCTTATGAAGCATCCTTTATTAGTAAACACAAGAGCCATAAAAAGGCATACGAGAAATAACAAGACATGTTTTATTTAACTGATCGGTCTGACAGGAAACACACTTTTCAAGCCAAATAGGGAATCTAACGTTTCATGCTTTAACTTGGAAAAACAATATGGGAAAACGAAAGAGAGCTCCTCTGTGATGATTCTTACTGAAAAAAAGCTACAACACAAAAAACAATTTACATCTAATCCAACTAGCCACCCCATATTAGATTTCAAGTGAAATATAGCTGCATCATAATTCTATAGATGCTTCAAATCTATGAGCTAATCATTTTAAAATCCAAACTGAACTAAACTAATTTCTACAACTTGGTAAAATATAATACAATAAGCCAAGCATCATACCTCTGTGATCAAAGACCTAAAGCTTAAATATTTCAAAAAGATCTAAACAAAATAAAAATAAAACCCGAACATTTTCAAATCAAACAGATATATTTATATCCATATTAAACAGGCTTTCTCCCAATATAACACACACAAGTTTTGAAATTACATGAGCCGGCTTCAATTAACAAACTTAAAATAATAAACAACCTCATAATATCAGTAGCTAAATCTAATCAATACACCCATTTCCCATATATACTTCATCCGTGATCTTCAAACATCTCACGATAATGGAAAACAACATTTACTAGCTAACAAGTGAAGCAAAACACCTGAAAACCCTAAAATCAAACACAGAGTCCCATCATTTCCTGGAAACACATCACCAAAAACAAAACCTCAAACATCCATTCAACAGAAACACTTGCAATGCCACTTAACCATCACATATTTCAAACTAAACCCATAAACAAAAATAATTGCTCACGATTGTACCTCTTTAGCAGATAAGATGGAATCATAAGGAAGAACCAAATTGACGGTTAGTTTAGAGGGTATGGTGGATGGGACAGGGGGTCGCGGTGCCATGTAAGTACTTGGGGTCTTTGGTGGGTCTATGTTAGGTACCGCTTTCTTCCACGCGTCAACGAACGTGGAGTCGCTGGAAGCCTCCGCCGGTAAATCAGAGGAGAATGGGCGGCACCACCGCATCGTTGCAGCGGAAGCTCGATCAAGGAGGAATCTTGGAGCCCGTCTCAACATTCTTGCTGACTGAGCGAGTGCAAGGCGTTTCGGGGGAAATCAGAAATGGACTACGAGATGTAGAGACAGAAGTTTTCAATTTGGGTCATTATATGGGCTTCATTTGGGCTGGAATTTTAGGCCCACGTTTTTTACATAGATTTAGGCAAGTGAATTTTATTTATAAGAAAACAATTAGATGAGACTGACTTCAAACCCAAATATATTCAAGAAACTTTTCAAATGAGTTGGAAAAAACACAGCAAAATGTTGCACTTTCTTTCCATTTAAGATCATCTTATGAGTGATGTCTTGAAAGACAATACACTTTTCAAATATGAAACGTTGGAACCGGTATCTTGTGCTGGACCAAACACCTCCCAAAATCGCAGAGTTTCGTCTGCTCCAGCCGAGACCACGGTTTGTCCATCCGGGCTCTGGACAAAATGAATAAAACGAAAAACGAATTATAAATTTATTCTATTTTTTTACTACTTTTCAGTTATGTGACTTGTTATATCAGACCTGGGAAAGATGAAGAACTCTAGATGCGTGTCTCGAAGATTGTCCAATTTTGGACATGGATGGATACCTCCATAAACAAATTTGGTTCTTACAATCAGTTCCATAGCCATGTCCACTCAGTATCTCTTTATGATGACTGTTCCATATCAGTCCACATACCTGTTAAAGCAACAGCAACAAAACCAAGTTTATTGAGTAATATCGAAGTAGCAAGGATGGAACAGGTAAGGGGTGGTCGTAGCTTGTCGTGACCTGTGGATTGAAGTTACTAACGCCTGATATTGTAGATTTCAAAAAATTTGTGTTATACAGTTACGAATAGCTATAAATTTTGGCATGAGGAAGACCCTAAGTCGTACATAATTGCATGTGTATATTAGAAATGTAACCTAGGCTCAACCCCTAAAATTGCTATTATACAATAGAAAACATTTCTGGTCAGCCCTAAATAGAAATATTACGTTAGCTCGTAATCATCAAAAAAAGGAAATGATCAAAGATCAAACGTAAAACCACTAGTTAAACATAGCTTAAAATCACTTCAGAGGTAGAAAAAATATTAACTTGCCTGTGCTTTAGTATCTATACTGCGAACGCAGGCTCCTTTCTGCACATTCCACAACTTGAGTGTGCCGTCATCTGTGCCTCCTCCAGAAGCTAGTAAGTCGTAGTTATATGGGCACCAAGCAAGAGCCTTCACAGCAGCACAATGACTACTAAATCGGTGAATGTAATGCATTAAGCTCATTTTACATGCATCCCATATGTACACAAGATTGTCATTGCCACCGCTTGCTAGAATATTTCCAGTGCTCGACCACTTCAAACCACATACCTCATGAGTATGAACTTTCACATTACATATCGAGCTGTTCTTCGCTCTTACTGTCAAACAAGATACAAACTAAAATGTGATCAAACGAATTAGGTTCATAATATCACTTGATGTTATAAACATTCAAACTTGAATACCGTCATGATTAATAATGAATTTATCACAGCTTCCTGATGTCAACATGTGACTGTTCCATGCGATACAGCCAACCCTTCTCCGGTGACCTTTAAGACATCTCACCTGTTGAAAGATAAAAACGGAACATCAATCCAAGACAAAATACACACGAATTTGAAACCAAAGAACATATATATGGTTCTTACACGTTTAAATGTCTCAGCATCATAGAGCTCTATTGCAGAGGACCTGTATCCTGCTGCTATCGTTTTGGCATCTTCAGACCAGGCAACACTAGCAGGATAGTCATCATCGATGTTGGCTTCGGACATCAACGAAATTTTACGACTATCTGCATTCCATAGGAATAATTTTGTGCCCAAAGCAACAGCAAGAATGTTGGTTTTTCCCCAGTCCATGACATTGAGATAATAATCATTCTTTATATAAGGTGCATCCAGAATACGGGATTCTTGCTGCACATCAGCATATAGGTGTAAGCTTGCTGATGCAAATAAAAAAATTTGCTCTTGTGAATACAGTAAAATTATATAAAGATGATATCAAACAAATATCTGTCATCTAAAACCAGAGAAGATATATATAAAAACAATCTTGAAAACTCAAGCTTGCTATTAAGCAACTTGCACTTATGCAGGAGAAGGAAAGTGTGAATATGGGAAAGTAAAAATTAACAGCAGAAATTTTAACTTCGGTCATGTCATTATGTACCTTAGGGAACTGTCGTAAGGGCTTATGATCTGAGATATCCTCATCACTGCGTCTCATCTCATCAATCATGTGGGGTGATTGTGATTTTCTACTTGATTTGGGGCTTCCCCTGAAAACCAGCATCTGAAATGGCCTTCCTTCAACATCCAAAGTCAAATTTTCCAACTTCTTCCGATAGGCAATCTGATTTATATTCAAACGAGAGCAAAAACTAGTAGTCACTAATCCATCTTATTATGATTGGCTTTTAAATTAAACATGCAAAATTTCTCTCCTCTTTGATAAAAAATTCCCACCATCAAGTTCAAAAATCATTATTGCCCGAAAATTTCATTAGATGAACCATCTTTTCTAAGGCAAAATCAAATATTAAGAAATTCTCATTTGCTTTCTCGACAAGTACTACTCGTTTGCATATCACCATCATGTCTAAGAATAAAAATACCATCAAATAATACCCATTATATCGATTCAAGAAAACGAGAAGCCCTAATTTAATGACTGCGTAAAAAAGTCACCAAAAACATTTAAAAAACCGCTCAACTCTGAAGTTAGTCTCCTTGGGGCCTGCATTGTTCCTGGTTGTCAATGCACCGTGGGCTTGATCAAGATCCATCAGGCTCCTATTCGGTATAAATCTATCTCCCTAAAACATAACAATTTATATAAAAGAAGTAATAAAAGCATGAAATCACTACGAACCCCTCGATTATTCAAGGAACTAATGTAGAGACTGGAATAATTCTTTAAAAGAATCAAGAACATTTTACGCAATCCGTACCGGGAAATCGTACTCCACAGGGATGTCGTGGAGGCGAGTAGGAGAGTACCAGTCGGATTGAAGTCTCCAGTCGCGCTCATGATCCATCAATTCAAAATTTTACAAAACCCAGAAACAAAATCCAGCGCATGCACCGAAACATTTCGTTGATCAACTGTTAGCGCGGTTTTCGAAGAGAAATCGTTGCAATTTGTGAATGTATCCGAACTTCGATTCTATGACGCTGCTTCGCGCCAAAAAAAAAAAGGGTGGCCTTTTCTCTGTATGGTGAAGAGACTGGCCGTTGGGTGATAATTATTGAACCGTTGCCTTTATTTGAAACGGTAACAAGGAAGATTTGAGAAGCCGCCGATTAATAGGAAACTTTTTATATTTAAAATTAGTATAATTCTCAAATATAAAATTCTCCCGATAATTATATAAATCAAATTTTTACAAAATATAAAACTATATTTATAGAAATTATAATTTTTTGTAAACTTAAATATAAATATCATATATATACTAATGTAAATGCTTTCCATCAAGAACACCCCACGGCACAAATGCGCAATAAAAAACCCGAAACTAATGATAACCAAAACTGAATAATAAGTAACAAGAAAAAAATCGAACTCAAAGGTACGTCGGGAACAAATACAGCCGGACATCACTGCTGAATTAGAAATAAATAACCACTACATCAAGATTCAAGAAAAAATTATAGAAAATAAAATTCGAGCCAAAGGCGGAGGGTGGCGAGCATGGATTTAAGCTACCCCCATGGAGATTTAGTGTCTCTGGAGATATCCTTGTTGATCCACTTCTCGATTGTTTTGATGACAAAGAAGTACTGTTACAAAGAGAAAATGAGAATCAAGGATCACTTCAATAAGACTCAGGTTTCTCTATGCGGCAAGATGTCATGATATCAATGTTATCCAAACCCTCTGATCCAAAATGGCTATTTATCTTGCGTCATGTACATCAATTAGAGATGCATTCCATAAAACAAATTTAACAATTATTTGATACATGTCTGGCATCCTTATGCTTATATATATAGTGTAAGTGTTGGAACATCGCTTACTTGGAATGCTAGAATGACAGGGATGAATAACTTTCCTCTATCATTCGCATTCGGTCCTTCAATCAGCTTCCGATCAACAAGAATACTCTTTTTTCCATTTAAGGTAATTTCGGTGATAGTACGAACCAAAGTGGGTATCCAAGGAGAACCAGTCGGGAGGATCTACAATGCAGATAAACTATTTAAGACCATTGACAAAATTGTGAGAGTCTAAACAGGAATTATAGTGGCAACAAACTGACCTTCTCGTCATACTCATTCTTGTTACATCTCCCACTATTCTCAACCAAAGCAACTGGAATGGCATAATTCTATGAAAAAACAGCAAAGAACTAAAATGAGACCGCATCAGACATCTCAATGTATCTCAAGTCATTAAACAAATGGATGGCTAAATCTTGAATTTCTTTCATTTGAACAGTTAGTTAAAAAAATTACATGAAATCTTAAAACATTTGAGAACCCAATAGAGAACAATTTGAGCCAAATAGTCCTCGAGACACACTAACTATTCCATAGCACAACATGTCTATCAGTTCAATTTCTTCAATTGGTGTAATGAGATTCACTTCAGGTAAACCATGGAAACAATTTTTCCTTTAAAAGAAAGAATATGCAAGTGTAAGTCGTGTAAAATTTAAGCATACTTGAGCATCCATTTTACTAATCCTAGCTCCTTGCCGGATGCATTTCAAAAGAGACTCTGATCGTCTGGAAAAGAACTCCTCATAACTCAGTAAGTCTGGAGGTGAGAGCTGAGCATGTGTGAGGACAACCATTGATTTTTGCCATATATCTTTTCCAAAACCATCAGTAATGGCTTTCACAATCTGTTTGTCCAAATTATCCACTCTATATGCATCCAAACGATCCACATAAAGCAGAACATCTATTGTCTTGTTCAAAAGGAACCTGCCCAGAAAGCTACAAACAATTTTATCACATCAAACTCAACTATTTCAGAATCATAAACCATCGTTAGCCACTAATATAATCTAATGTAAACCTTTTTATGGTCTCGAGCACTTGGTCGCTGACATATCCTCCCTCAACAAGCCCTGGGGTATCGATGATGTTCAGTGTAAATCCTGATCGTGATCGTGAAACAATCACGGGCCTAGGAGTTTCCGACTGAAACAAAATGGAATGCATGCCTCAAGGATTACATTATCCTTAAGACCTCCAATAATGAAATAAAAAAGCAAACAAAAACCACAGGCAGAGCCCCACTATATACCTGAAAAGCACTAACTGTGACAACCCGTTCCCCAACAATCGAATTGACGGTGGAAGATTTTCCAACACCACCTTTACCCATCACAAGGATTGTCAATGTATTGACATTCTACAGGAAATAACAAAGCCATAGATACACTTTATACATCAAGTAATTGCAGATAAGACAACGTATATTTTCAACGAGAAATAAACATAAACAAACAGAAATACAGATAACTGATTCTCGAGATTCCAACTATGGTTCTCGGTATTGAACTTTGTGTCTTTGAATATTTGAATATTTTTCTATTAATTGGGGGTCAAGTCCAACTCTTTATAAGATTTTCATGGAGATTTGAATATTTTCTATTAATAATAATTGGTCGCCCCTAATTGTTCTCATTTTGAGTTCATAATCGACAATGTCTTCTACCTTTTCCTGGGAACTAAACTTGCAGGACCTAAATATCTTATTGATACTCAAGAACATCCATCAAGCCAAGTGAAAAAAGTGGAACCTGGTTCTTTAACTTTGACAACAAATCAACCAATTTCTCCTGAGTTGCTGCAGGAAACTGTTGAATCGCTGTCCATTCTCTAACTAGTTGCACCGCCATTTCCACTGCCAACCATGAAAAGAATTTCCCGAATCAAAATTTGCAGGGACAAAACCCACTCGAAAAACAACAAATCAACCTTTGAATAGGATAAAAAACGACCATAAAAAAGGCAGAGCAAAAAACTTACACAGTCAATGGACTCCAATTACACTATTGATTCGCCGATGAAAAAATTGGGAATTCAAAGAAGAAAGGAGGTTTAAGAGAACCGACCCAATCGAGGAAATACCTTATCTTTGAATTCACCGCCGCAGCAACTTTATCTCGAGCCTTCAGCGAACTTGGGAGCTCCTTCGGCTCGTGAAAGGACTGCATGTTTAATTACTACAACATCCTTCCACTTAACCTTTCCAATTAATATTATAATGCTTATTTTTATTATTATTGTTTTAATAGAAGGACACTTTTGATTTATTGAATTTATGTTAAACATATATATAATGATCGTATCTAGAAGTAAATTTCATTTTGCCTCAATTAATAAATAATTAATCTAGTCTAAAACTAATGAAAACATGCTTGAAAATTAAATTATTATAATATTTAATTTAATAAAAAATTTTGAAAAAAAAAATAATTAAAACCAGTAATTATATTAGGAACGCAAGAAGGCGGCAAAATATATATAAACAAAAAATAGAGAATAATAATAATGTTTAACTTTAGCTCGAAAATTATACTTAAATTAATGAAACTTCAAAGATGAGAATGTAATTCTTATTTAAAAAAATAATATATCAACCACTACTAACTTCTCATTTTATCTTTTATTTCTGTTTCCAAACACCAATCAATATTGATTTTCTCACATTTTTTCATAATATAAAAATTTAATCACTTCTTTATAATCATGATATATATCAGACACTTGCAAATATAGTAGCTTAAAATAATCACTCCCGCAAAAAATATGTATATGACACTTGTCAAATTCTCTCAATGCAGGCAGAAACAGTGACAAGGCAGCAAGATTCCAGGCTGCATTCCAACATGTACTCAACCAACAAGAAGCAGCAAGCTCGCTTGAGAACCTCGTTACTGAAGCACATCTACAACCGAAAAATGACACTAAATCTGAAATAGGGCAAAAAACCCACGAGTTCAAATTAACGAATCTAAGCAACTGAGTAGTACAAACTCTACTATTCCCCCCTTGGTGGGGGTATAACAAACTAGACGCCAACAATCTCTGTAGATTAAACAGTCGACCAAAAACCAAGGTAGGAAGGAGTATATAATGATACATTTCCAGATACGAAAATATACTGAGTGGTGGTGAGTGGTCCCGTGGTAACCAGACAATTAACTGCCTTTAGTTAGACCACACGTGAACCAGGCCAAGCCTATTTCCAGTGTAGATCTCGTTACGATCTTCATCATAGAAAAGAGCCGTGATGTCTTCAAGTGCTTCTGCAACAGCACTTCTGATTCTTGAATTTTGGACACCCTTTCTTGAGTTGCAATTTCTCCCACGGCAATTTACACTGCAGTTGCATTCATTTGCAGGAACACTGTTGCTCGCCTTTATTTTTGCTAGGCACTTCCCGGTCAAGATATTGCTGATATTGATTGACCCGGCTGCATTGAAAGAGTGAGACAGACATCTGGTCACTATCAATAACTAAACATTATATGCTCGGCTCTGACAGATTCACATTTCTAATTCATAAAAAGAACATGGTAATCGAATAACAATGAACTTTTAAAAAAAATTCAAAGAAATGTCGAAGTAAAACCTTGAAAAACACATTTTCTGGTTTCTTAAAGTTGACTTTCTCCAAAAACACAAAAGCTAATAAAAATCATTTATTTTAAAGAACGTATGTTTACTAAAATCAAGCTTTTTTCAAAACACAAAAACAGTTTCTCCTTCCAATTGCGAACAAAGAAACAATTAAAACTTGATGAATATGAATTCAAAATAATCATTTTTCTTCGTTACCATTTCCATCAGATAATGGCTCATCCGAATTGCAATATGAAATGATGAGATCTTGATCGCTGGTGATATATATATTATTGGTATTGCAATCAGGATGCGATAACAAGTGATCCTCAAAAGACGTCACAAGCTCTCCTCTGAAGTTCCAAACAGCCACGGTTCTATTTCTGAATGTCAGGAACAATTGGTTCTCATACAGAAATATAAATGCAGATGGTGTCATGAATTTAGTACTGCTAACTTCTGTTAACTCGGAATTACGGACCTAAAGAGAGAAGTCGTCAGATTTATGAGTATAAGAAAGTCATTTGTGGATTATGCCCAAGTAACTTACATCAAGAATCTGAAGGTTCTCATTCTCTTGCTTGACAAGGAGCTTCTCGTTGAACTGTTCGATGAAATCCACCTTCTTGTTTCTATGAAGGAGATGGTTGAAAAATTTGAGAACAGTTCCATCCTCTATTGATAGAATCTTTAAAGGAACACCACCACTAGTTTTCGTAAATATCAATAACATGATTCCTGGGCTGTTTATCAAAGTAAGGTAGATGTCATTAAAAAAAAATCATACATCAACAGTCCGACATAAATGCAATCAGAATGGGGAAAAAAGATTTTCCTGACCATGCGCATAGACAGACATTTTAGTGCAGTGAAAATGATACCTGATCTTAATCTCTTGAACATTTTCATCAGAAATGGAGTACAACATTGTATAGTTTTTCAAGTCAAACACCTTGTATATACTGAAAACAAAACAGATATTAGCAAAGCAGCACTAACTATTGAAATTTAAGGGGAGACGAAGATTACGACAGAGAGATTGTTGATTATTTACCTATCTTGTGCAGAATAGGTAAGAACTTTTCCATTTACATCATCAAATTCCACAAAACCGGGCCACTTCAAAGATTCTGACTCAAATAGAGGAAAACCAGCATCAGGTTTACCCCTTCGTATGTATCTGAAAGATACCACACCTAAATGAGAAACAGTACAAGGATGAATAGAGATCGAATTAGTAAATAGCAAAGGAATTCCATACTCAATCCTCGTGGTTCTGCATTTTAAGGAACTAAAATTATCAGAAGCATAGACCGAGACAGTGATCAGAGAATCATTATTCTTGTTGTAGAATAAGCTCCGAATAACTTCATCTGGACTGACATTGAGAAAGCATATCCTCTGGTTGGCTTCTGCATCCATCAGGAAATGTCCATTAGCATTGATTCCAAGAAAATAAAAAGGGGAAAAATCCATATAAGTACATATCATTCGTATTAAAGATCATCGTACCTCGACTAAATGCTGCACAAACACCAGATTGGGCAAGAGCAAACACAATATCACGAGCAGCAACTATTTCAATAATTTTTGATCTCTTCTTCAGAAATGGTAACATCAAGGAACAGAATCCCTTCGGATCATGAGTATCATATTCTTCCTGAAGAAAATAGCACACTAGATAAGCCATCATAAATTCATAAATGCATATAACGAGTAGTTGCTTTACTTAATCTAGCAGCCCTGTTATACAGAGTTACGGAGGTAGAGTATTAATAGACATTCTTAAAAATATTGATTTCAATAACTGTCCAATCACTAGGCAGAAGCACTGCCTTCTTTCAAACGGACTACCTCTCATTCAGATTTACATCATCAATGCCCCTCTCGCCCCCTTGAGATGTCATTGTCTAAATCAAAACTCTAGAACCGTTCAAGATCACAGAAAAATCAAATCATCCACATCCAAGTTGCACCTTTTGAGCTTTGGAATATTCTTTTGGTGGATATAGTTGGAGAAGTGACAGGGTAGGTAGTTTGACCCACAACGGTAGCGGCAGGGAGATTATAATAGGTATCGCTACATTGCTGCATGTATAAAGATGAACTGGGTGCAGAGCTTTAGATTAAGTAGCAGCACCAAGATAGTAAGGGTTATGGTGGTGTTTCTTTGAGTTACAATTGTCCTGGTTGGTGCTTAGTTCTGAATCCCTCAAAGTGATAAATGGTGGGATCTAGACAGAGCACGAAAAAGTAACAGTATATCAAAACTATGGAATCACTAGCAACTCTTCCAGTTCCATTAAATATCAATTAGCAACAGATGCGTCTAAAACAGCTGCCGGAGGGGAACAAAAAAGTAAGAAAATTGGTCGTGGAAACTTTGAATCCCTATTGGAGGATTTGTCTTTACTCGTTCAAATTTTAGCAATTAGCAACTCAATCTACTATAATTGCGTGATAATCATTTTCCAGTCTAAGAGGAAAAGGAGCACAGACAGGCTCCACAAGCTTGATGAAAACTGAAAAGCATAAAAAAAAGGTCAAGTTTTGTTAAACCTGAGCTCCATAAAATTTATTACCAATTAATACTTTCCATAAAACCCAGTAAATGTTTAAACACTTGCAAAATCAAGGAACATTCGAAATGCCAATTGGCAAATGCGTCCACAAGATCGTCTTTACTTCCAAAAAAGTAAATGATACTCTCAGATCTCTCTCTATATCCATGGATCATCAGAAAACAGACACTTTGTCAATGAATTTTGCTTTTTAAACTAAAAATCAGAGGAGACATTTTTTTTTAAGACCCACCGTGAACTTGTGAGCAAACTGCATCTTATTCTCTATGCCAAGAATTAAAGAATATCGGCCATTTATCTTTATGATACAGATTTGAAAGTTCATTAGTCATATAAAAAAAACCTAGAAAACCTAATTAACCACACGAAAACCAATTTTTTCCATGCTGCAACATTCAAACACAAATCAGAAATTTCACATTGTCCATAAGAACAATATAAACTGAAATAATTTAATCCCAAAAGAAAAAGGAGCAACCAACAAAAATAATAATAAACAATATCAAATGGACCTGCAAGCGAATGTGGCGGAACCGCTCTTGAGCATCACTCATGCTGAAACCACGATCACGCTTCGATGAAATCTCCCTTCTCTGCAGCTTCCTCACGCTGTTAACAAGCCCATCAAACCCACCGCGGGGCCGCTTCTTTGCCACCACTCGCCGCCCAGAACATGGCCGCGGAGTCGCTGTTATTCTCCTCCCATCCATCCTATATTATCTATCAATCAAATCCAAACCCTTTTTCACAGACCTATAAGGAATTATTCACAAGCACGAGACACAAACACAAACCCACATATAATTTTTTTAATAAAAAAACCCTAATTCTCCAGACCCAGAAAAACAAGAAAAAGAATATTAAAAAAATCGGGCCTGGCTTAACTGTCCAATGCTCAAATACAACTCTTTTGAACAGAAATAAGAAAGAAACTCAAATTCTCCCTTTCTCCTACTTTGCGAACAATTCCCTCCTCCTCTTCATACATACGCGTTGGCCTGAACCCTACACTGGATGACACTCCACCCCTACAATCTTGTGTCTCAGTAAAAGGGCAGAGGAGGAAGAGAAGTGCAGCCTTGCTCGGAGAAACACATTTATGGCGACAGAGAGAGAGAGAGAGAGAGCGGGGGGAACTTGGAAGAATTCGATGCCCGACTGGAATTCAAATCCAGATTGCGAAACCTGATGCCGTAATAAGTTAATTTCAATTTTTTTCCGTTCTTGTATTTGGGATTTACGGTGTTTTATAGGATAATTTATCCAACCTTTCTATTTTAAAATAATAACTTGAATCGAAACACCTTTTATTGTTTAAAATAATGATATAATATAATAAATAAAATATTTTAAATTTTAAACATTTTAAATTTATATATATAACTAAATAAAATTCAATATTTAAAATATAAGAAACAATTACATTCAAATAATATCTAAACAAAATGAATCGGTTCACAGATTTTTAATCAATTAATCAGTTCTCGATCAATTTGACTTTTTAAATGATTTTTAAATATAGCAAAAACTTGTGTGAGACGATCTCACGAGTCTTATTTGTGAGACGGATCTCTTATTTGGGTCATCCACGAAAAAATATTACTTTTTATGCTAAGAGTATTACTTTTTATTATGAATATGGGTAAAATTGACTTGTCTCACGGACCAACTCTTTAAATATAGTCCGATCGGACTAGCGATTGGTTTCCAGTAAAGCCGACCATTCTAGTCCGATTGAAAAGCAAAAAGTTTTCTATTATTCTCCTGCAAATTACTCTTTTACTAATATTTATTAATAATCAATTTTTAAATAATAGTTGTTTGCAAAATAAAATAGTGTCCAATTTCTCATTAACTATTCAATTTAATATTAGTTTTAAAAATAAATGATTTTCGTGGAAGGTATGTTCAGCCGATTTTTTTATATATAAATATTATTGTTGAAAATTATAAATACATTTTAATTTTTTTTTGTTTTTTATAAATATTATATATTTTTTAGATAATTTAATTTTTCATGCACAAAAAAGGTCTTTTGGAGATTTTTAAAAATACATCAAGATACTATTTTTATCTCTATTATGACTCAAATATTATGTTTAATGAGATAATAATTAAAACATAATGATATAATACATATTTTTATCTCGAATTATGATAAAAATCAAGTTGAATATTAGATGGTATGAACATGTTGATTTTATCTTTCACGTCAAATAATATCGGACAAAAACTTGTATGAGACGGTCTCACGGGTTGTATTTGTGAGACGAATCTCTTATTTAGGTCGTCCATGAAGAAATATTACTTTTTTATACTAAGAGTATTACTTTTTATTAGTAAAATTACTCATCTCACAGACAAAAATTAGTGAGATCGTCTTATAAAAGACCTACTCATCGTTAAGATAAGTTTTTTTCAGCGTCTGCTGATAACGGAATTTGTTTAAAGAGATTTCTACATGTTTATATCATCTATATCTATACTAATAATTGAAGTTAAAACTTTTTAAAGATGTGATGATAGAGTTCTTTAAATATATTTAATAATTTTTACCACCAATCCGTTGAATAACGTGGATTGGAGACCCATGGCAGCTGCAACAGCCGCACATGGCGGCCATCTAGCCACCAGACTCCGGCCCTCAACTCGACGGCGGCCACCGATGCCACTCCAAGTTACAGCAAAAGTGAATTTCATCACTTCGACACCTCCAATTTTCATCTCCACAAACCTAGCTCACATAAACCCGCACCATCTGAAAGAGCTATACGTCCTCTGCAACCATTCTAGCCACCGCTTCCCAAACGTCGACTCTGTTGGTAGAGTCGAGCCTATCGACTTCGTTAAGCTCTGCACCGCCGTCTCTCACAGCTCCGTTGTCGTATCGGCCTTCACCAAGCCCGAATTTTTTACGCCAGGTTCTTCTAGCGGGGATGTGGTGTCGAAATTCAATGGCATCGGTGGAGATTGGATCAGAAAAATGACGCCCGTAACGCCGGAAAATGGACGGCTGATAGGATTTGGTCGTGCCGTTTCGGACTGTGGGTTGACAGCATCTATTTACGATGTCATGGTGAGGAATTACTCGTTTTTTAAATATATATTTTCCAGTTGTTTTTGTTTTGATTCCAAGTTGGCAGACATCATAGAAAAATAATAAATAAGCATGAGTTAGAAGGTAAAATTTTCAGAATCGGGCATTTATTTATCTATGGTTTAAGGCTGAACATAGCTGCTTTTGTCAAGAAATGATGCAGCAGGGCCATTGGGTCAATATCGATAATTGGTTTGATACTTCGATTTTGTTGTTGCCTTGGTAACACTTGATTTCAAAGGTAACAAACAATAAATAAGAAACTATGGGATGCTTATGAAGTAACAAAATCTTGATTCTTGATTTGTTTCCCTTCTTTCTTGATTTGAATGTAAAAAGATAATGACATGATACGATTTGACAGCAGGGGAAATCATTGTTTATTACAAACTCCCTTCATGCTCGATAATCATGTTGCAGTTTCTTACAGGTTCACCCTGCCTTACAAGGTAGGGGAATTGGCAGAATGATAGTTCAAAGAATTATAAGGTTTGTATTAATGATGTTATTTGTGATCGATATTGCCTATAGATAAGTTGCAAACTAATTATATTACGAGCTGAAATCGCATTAAAGTTAGTTTTCTGTTGCAGAAAGCTCACTAGCATAGGTGTATATGACATTGCTGCACTCTGCTCAGACAAAGAAAGGTGAGTTCGATGGAATCTTGCACAGTATTAAAGTGTGCAGGTACTAAACCCAACGGGGAATGCTAACTGCTAAGAGATTCTGCTCTAGGTCTCTTTTGTGTTGTGTTATGAGAATCGCCTGTTTTAAATACTAGAAGTTGAATGGCACCGAACCTGTGATGGAATTAGGATTTTCATTTGTCTGAGATACAAGTCTTATGCATAATGCGAAAGTACAACGGAGAAAGAAAGAAAGATGATGAATGGGTTAAAGCTATATAGCCATTTGAGAATTGCAACTACTTTTTAATGGTTCCCTCCCCCAAACCATGTTTGTGCTTTGCTCCGTTGTAACTTTCAATTCTGTTATCTTCAATACTTTTATAGGTTATTTTTTGGAGCATGTGGATTTGGAGACGATACACTGAAATCCAAGACAATGATGTATACAAGAACGCCTATAAGCCCTTCAATAGAGGAACAGGCGATCGTTGCTGGTAGGAAGCTACTGATATTCCCCCCAAAAAGATGACTTCCAAATTGGGAGCAAATCATTTTTTAGTTACACGCCCATTTAAGTTTTTCTGATCGTTTATTTATGACGTTTTTGTTATACTTTTTGTAAATATTGATTGATTTGGCTAGTATTGACTATATCTTCCAAAACACTCTTAATTTTTTTGTCAAGTTTTAGTCATTTTTATTCCAGTATTTAAGTTTGTTAATTTGCTCTAATCATCACCTAAGAATTATATTCTATTCTATATTTTAAAATCACGATTGGAAAAAAGTTGAGAGATTGTCAGTCCAAAACTTTGTTTACGAAATGAAGTAATTCAATATTGTACCAAGGAAACTTGTACCAGTAGCAACATGCAACAGTCATAACAGTTCACGATGAAATGCTTCTGCTAATTTCAAATAAATCGCGGACTTGTGTCAGCATCCCCTGGGTCATAAAATTACCATTTACATGAACTTAGAGATGTGATATATACATTTTATAGGGACCAAACCGATGAATGAATATACACAGGAAACCGATGAGTATTATACACAGGAAGAGATGCTTGTAGATCATGGTCTACCAAGTTGGCTTGATCGAGCTCTGGTTTCAGTTTTGAGAAATCTGATGCATTCTTGTTGCACCATCAGCCCTCCATTGGCCGGATCGAAGCTGCACCTGTGGAAACTGATGGTGGACTCGACAGGAAAAGGAAGTAATGCGTAAGGCGTATGAAACTTGATAGGATTGCAGCGATTAGTGAATAAACAGTGTTCTTACCTTCCATCCATGCCAACAATAACGACAGAGTTCTGAGAACCGAAAGCTGCAATGAATTGAGTACATTCTTGCAAGTGTAACTGAGCAAATGACCATTCAGAGCTGAAATATTTAGGTAAGACCCCTGGAGAAGTTCCAATAATACAATATTAAAAAGCAATAAGTACAATAAATAAATAAACATACAGAAATAAGACAACGAATTACAATTTTGGTAAAAATGGGGATGTGTTGTAAGAAACCATGAAAGCTTGTTGGTAAAACTTAAGCTGGATATGTGGAAAGCTGATGGCAGAAAATCCAATTCTACTGAGGTGCAAAGCTACAATAAAGGCAGTAGGACCAGCTGCCTCCATTAAAAATTTCTGTTTGCCCTTAGTATGTAACCATTTTTACCAAGGCTTGTCTCCACCCATGTGTAAGGGTTGCCTCCATTGTTGTAATATGTGCCCCTCGTAGAAAACATTTATCGACGGTAAAATTTGTAGGAAAATATGCATTCTAGTTTTCAGAATTTTAGTTGATTTAATTAAAAGGATTCCCGTGATTATGTTAGGGTTTTAATTTGATATGTTTTCTTGTAGATTTACAATCAAGTTTGAAGTTTTACATCCATATTCGTTCAAATATTCATGTAGGAAAATATCAAATCTATGATACATTTCTCCATTAAATTCTCCATTTTCCAGGAATTTTAATTGTTTGGCCTGACAAACATCGCGAAGAGAAAGCACCTACGGTATCCCTAAAAGAGTACTACTGGAAAAGTTGGATCAAGAAAACCATTTCATGTTAAATGATATACACTTGATGCAATTAGCAACTGAAAAAGTCAAAACTACTGCTTCAACAGAAGAAGTGAAGACGTGAAAAACAATGGATATCGTTCATTACACTAGAATGACCTCGTTTGAAGAAATATGTTCATAACATCATTTGCAAAAGATATAATTATAAACGAAATAAATTTTTTTAATCACAATTACGAGGGAAAAACACACATCCATGCACCAAAAAATATTACCATTACGAGCGTCCAATCCCATGCATGCAATCACACTGTGGTGTGAAAGGAATAATTAGGCAATCATTGGAGTAACTAGATATGTGGGGGGAAACACTTTTTTGTCAATTCAAACCAATCTCAATATACCAATCAAGGCCCTCTACTAAGTCAAGACTTAGCCACTTATATCAAAGAGTTTCTTGAAAAAGAAAGGGATTGAGTTATATCACCTTTCATGAAAGATAATGATGAGCCAGGATTAGCACCAGTACTCGGAGAAATCAGGGGATCAAGGGAGTTTGAAGAGTTCTGACTAAAGAAATCCGTTGAAGCAGGAGAATCAATTGAACTGTCCTCACCCACCACCCGCACCCTGAGACTAAACAAGTGAACGGTACCTTTGTCACTCGAGACAGCCAACCATTGTGCATTTGGGGATAAAGCAATACTATATATATCTGCTTTGTCTACCCCTCTGCGTACCTGCAGCAATCATATCATTAACAGTGAAATAAGAAGCCTGTAAAAATGAAGTAGAGCGCAAAAAATAGACCAATATTAGGATCCAGTAGAGACAAATGTAAACACACACGCACCAGCATCCAGAAAATGAATTGACTGCACCCCTGATCTCACAAAAGAAACTCCCATGGCTATGGATGCTCCTTAATATTATGGTTTTATAGAAATTATTAGTGCTCCCTGGACCCACTCACTGATTAGGTGCACAAAATTATTGCACCGGACAAATGTCACATGTAAAGTGAAACCCTTCTATATCATACTATCTATGAATTTTTCCTTCTCTCTGTTTGACATATTTTCCTTCAAACCCAAAAACATTGGCATGATTAGCACTTGTAACTTGTAAATGTGAAACGTGTAATTGAGTATATTCCAACTAAGATGTTTGCATTTATCTTGCACATAATTCGTTTGTGTGAGTTAAACTCTTTCAGTCTATGACTCAGTTTATTCTATTTTGTTTTCAAAACACTTGAAAATGTTGTTTTATTTTCCAAATTAAGACGAACTTTTCAACTCATCTAAATTACATAACAGGAACGAGGAGTGTAACCAGCCTATTAAATTATCAGTCATGCATTCAAAACTGACAAATCGGAATAGCATACTTTTACATCAAACCTCGATGTTCCTGTGATAAAAACAGCGAACTTGAATACTCGATAGTGGATAGATAGGAATTGAACCTAAGTGCCTTAATGGAAATACCTTAGGACTTTCAAAATAAAATTATTACCTCCTGTAATCGAGTTCCATCCATTGTGTTGAAAATTCTTATCAGAGTGCCTCTCAAGCTTGCAGTTGCAAGAAGAAGCCCATCCATGGTCAAGGTCAAACAAGAAATCTTAGAATCATGAGCATTGATTAATTTTGTCATATTCAGACCGAAATGTTCGACCCGAACCTGTCCTCGTCGCAGACCTGGGCAAGCCAACACAGATGTATTAAGGTGATGTGACAGGCAGCAAATTCCCCGGGGATTTGCCAAGGTCTCTATTTGATGAAGAAGTTTCAGATCCATAAAATTATAAACATATATCTTGTGCTCAAGAACAACGACAACACGATCCCGTCTTAGTTTAACCGCACGAACCTCAGATCTGAAGGAAAATTCACCGATGCACCGGCTTTGATGATCATCCCAAATAATAACTTTATTCGGAGGGTATTGAGCATTGGCATTACTGCCAACAAGAGCTAAAATATTGCATCGAAACAACATTTCAACTATCTTAAATCCACCACTTTTTAGATCACGCCTGAAGGTTTCTTTGAAAGGATCGCAATTGTATATACGAAAGCCATGACTAGTGCCAGCGGCAAAGCAACCATAATCCTGATTCCAAGACACATAATATAACTCTGTATCATCATTGTCATTAAACTCCGAATCAGATTGGATAAGAGGGCCAGAAACCACGCCTATAGATGCATCATGACCACCATATCCCGCAGGTGGAAGTATCCCTCCAGATGTTGAAAAAGCAGATGTCATGGTGGATGAGTGAACAGTCATCAGCACTACAGCAAGAAGAAGTAAATAAAACCCAAAAACTTAGTTCAAATTAATATCCTTGGCATACACAAGAAATTTCAACTAAAAGTTTTCAGCCAAGTATCCATCACTTATAAATGACAAATCAGCAACGTGTGTTACTAATAATCAATTACCTACACTCTATTCAATCAACATGGAAAATGTAAGGAAACTTTTTTTATCGGTGCTTGCTTCAGGACATATTTTTCACTTCTTGAATAACCAAAAAGAGGAAGAACAAAATAAGTCCAAGCATTTCTGAGAACATTAAAAAATGCAAGAAGACCAGTCTTTTGTAATGAATAAAAGAACAGAGCTTCAATTATGGTATGTTACTTAAGCAGCATGAAGTTCCATCTTTCTACGCTATGCATCTAAACAACCAAACATCTCATAACCCTCGCACTACCTATTAGCTACCAAGAATTACGGAGATGACACAGATTGTATCATTAAGCAGACACGATAATAAAAAGGAAACAGAACACGCAAATAAGAACTCATACCCAGGAATTCATTTCTTTTTTCCATAAAAAAGATTGATAGATACAAACTGCTGATACACTATCCGAGATCAAAGTAACCCAAAATTAAATAATCACGGTCAATATTAAGATCGAAAAATGAATCAGACGATGACTTACGAGAGACGATCGCTATAAAATTATGCAACTCGCCAGTATCCCATCATGATTTCACCATTATAGTTACGAAACCTATATTGTCATTTATGAAATGAAAAAAAAAAAAAAAAAAACAAGTAAAGGATACTCATTATTAAATCCAATTCAGAAAATTGCTCTCCAAAAACCTATAAATACCGACATCGATACGCGTATCGCGTCACTGAAAATATATAAATTGGCAGAGTTCGAATCGTCACCTGCGGGTGCCGAAACTGAATTTCCACACACAAAAAGACCTGGTGAATTTCCAAGTAGATTTGTGCAAACAAATGGGAAATTTAGTGAGAAAACGGAGAGAGATCTGATTCTGACACGTGGTGGGACACAAAAATCTGATGGTATATAACAGTTCGATAATGAAACTGATTTTTTTTTTTTTTGGGGCATTATGTGGGGCCTGCAGTTTTAATGTTTTCTCATTGACTCCTTTCGAAAAAAAAAAAACTTAACAAATATATATCGATTGCCACCTCCTTAGTTCTTTACACAATAATTTGATATTAGATTTCATATTTGATATTCAATATTAATAAACTCTTTTCTCAAATTAAAAATTACTTCTAAGAAAAATAGACAAAATGATCATGTAACTTTGTTTATTTTGTATTTTTGTTATATAAATATTCAATTTTAGATTTTTGTCCTCTAATTAATTTTAGATTTTATTCTTTTATTCATGTAGTGCTGATATTCCGTCATAAAATATTGACATGTTCGACATCACTTCAGCACTCCATTGTAAAAGTCTACAAACCTGAACATGCCCTAATTTACAAAACCAAAACCCAAAATTAAATATTTACAAAACCAAAATACGAAACGAACAAACTTTCAAGACTATTTTGGTTATTACCCCCAACATTTAAATTCAGTACTAAGTTGACTTCCAAATCCAATTTTGCATTAAAAAAAAAAAAAAAAAAAACAAACCGGTACAGTTCTAAATGTTTTGTCATGTTCTCAGTTCAGTCTTAAATATTCTAATGCTCCCGGTTTTTCAGTCAGATTTAATTTGGAACATTAATTTCATTTGAGACGAAACCGAGAACATTGAGATATTTAAGACTGAAGGGAGGAAGAGTCAAAATATTCAGGACTGAAAATAATTTCTTCTTTACCAATGAGCCTTAAAGTGCCTCCATCAAATCAAAATTATCCCCAGTCTCAGATATCGCGCAATGAATGAGTCAATAAATGATCGATCTCCAACAAACAGCGTGTAAAAACGTACACAAACTTGCCAAAATTTCAAAAAATATGTATAGTTTCATCTCATTGATTTCAATTTTCTTTAAAAAAAAAAAATATACACAGATATGGAACTCATTGGTCCTTTGATCCATTCGTTCGTTGAATGACAAAGATACAAGTATTAAGTATAAGAACAGCATAAAGATAATTTTCAGTAAATATGCCTTCTTAGAATTTGTCAAGATCCAACACAAAGATTGACCTTGCAGTTCTCTTCTTTGTAGAACACCTTAAATTCAACATGATGGGATTGGAAAACGTGATTGTGGATTTCAGGATCACGTTAGGGGATTAAAACAACTGGAAGAGGAGTGTAGTTGATCCATCGCCGTATGAACGAAGATCAGCAGGTCGAACCAGTGCCCTGCATAAAGGGCAAGTCCTTTCTCTTTCGAACCTGAAACAACAAACGGCCTTGAGATAAATACAAATCTACCCTTATTATTTCCTTTCAGTCACTCAACAAGTCTCTTGCTTTACAACATAACACGTATAACATTTCGGGAAAATATCTCTTCCAATTTTAAGGAAATAGCGATCAAACAAACACAATTTACGAATGATTCTCGTGTCTGGGGCAATTTTGATTGAAAGCAGATATACAAGCATGTTTCCCCAATTCACGACCATTTGATATCATAAACGCATATCACCAGGTAAATAAGTAAAAAAATAGATCACTCGTATGAAATTGAAAATATGAGTGAAACTATGTAATATCCAAGAAAATTAGAATAAATTAAGCAATCGGGGGAAAAACAATACCATTCTGAAACGCAGTCCTCACAGAATATATGTTTGCATCGTAGAAAGATTGGGGCGTACATCTTCTCCTGGCATATAGCACATAAATCTCCTGCCGCATTCACCTAAGCAGAATATTTGTTGTTCTGTTACTATGCACGAATTTTATATGCCAAATTGGATGCAAAGCTAACACTGTGGCACAATGTGAGTCTGATGGTAAAGTTAGTAACAGAAAACACAAAAAACTTCAGGGAATTCACCACGACTCATCAACCTCTAGCCATGTCCAGTCAACACGGGAAAAAATAAGTCAAGTGAATCTGATAAATTCAGTTCATCCTATCAATATTATAAATATGAAAAGAGACTTTATGAGCTGTTAATCAGATTGAGATCATTTGTTCAGGAAATTATTTTGAAAATGTGGATGAGAGAAGCAAAAGTTTTTATGATGGTTTTAAATGGATGAAAATAATAAGGACGCCAGGAATATCAGACCTGCTCTGATGTGGCATAAGACCCAAAATGAATGTCCTTCCTAGATAATGCCTTCAAAGCAGCAATAAAGGACCGAACCTGCAGAGCAATAAGACAGACATAGAGCTAAAGTCCTTGAGGTTTTGGTTTTCAAGATTCAAGGACCAGACACAATGGGAAGCTGGAAAATAACATACCTTCTCAACAATTGATGTAAGCTTGAAAGTTAAGTACAGCCCTGTTGTCAGTGATGAAAAGAGACTCCCATACTCTTTGTTTAAGAAGAATCTATACCATACCGGGGTTGGTAACAGGGCACGGTGCAGAAGCAGCATGTACTCAACCAGAGTCAACAACTGACCCTGAATGATCAATATATTGCCATTAGATTGCGGTTCAATTCAACTACAAATTAAAAGACCATATACTAGAAGTGTCAAATCAACTCACAGAAACTGTTACCTGTCTACGAAAATTATGGCCTCTACCATCCTTGTAATACATTAACAAAGCCAACTTGAGGACCATAGCTGTCTGGCAAACCATTGCATCTGGAAGAAACAAAAGAAAGCAAACATAAGCCATTAATTTCCAACATAATGAACCAACAAAAACTCACCAAAGAAAAACCGTCCAAAGAAAAGGTTGGCGAATAAGGAGCACAAATGACCAAAAAAAACATGACAAAATACACATGAAAATTTAGACGCATTGTCAGATTCTCCTGTTACAGCAGATATCTGGTGATCATATAAATGAGAATGCATACTAATACATATATCCGATGAAAAGGATAAGCTTGTCAGGCTCCATATAATGAAAAAGAATGAGAGTCTTAACACATAACATTAGCAGCTGCAATACTCTACAATTTATCAGGAAGTGGCATCTTACGAGCCATATTGGCTATAGGGTGACAAATCAAACTAAAATTTATTCGAAGTCAACAATAAGTAGGGTGATCTTTACTTTTATAAAAAAGTTTCTCGGGAAAAGAAAAAAAATGATTCATTTACTAATTCGAAAAAAGAGAAGAACAAGAGCAAAAACAAGAAGAAAAAGGATAAGCTTAAGAAGGTCAAAAACCATACCATTTACCAGGATGATGAATATTGCATGCCAAAAAGGTGGGGTGGCTTTTGGAGGAATCATAAGTAATGAACAGTAAAGATCATCCTTTCGATACCACCAGTAGATTCCAAAAACATGAAGCAAGAATACAAGGGAATAACCAGCAAGGATAGAAATCTTCCTCTCTCTCTGCAAAACCCAGTGTCAGTAAATTCTGAAGATTTCCTTTTGATCATTTTCTAAAGCAGGGCAATGAGTTAAACACTTCGGGTATGTTTGGTTTTCTTTATAGCGTTTCCGAAGGTTTGATTTCAGAATTAATGAGTTTTTAGAAAATTTATTTGGGAATTGATAAATGTTTAGTATTGTTTCTAGGAAAAAAATTTACTCCGACAGTCAAATAGTGCAAGCCTTGAGGAGATGATTGATTTTTTAATATTATGGGGTACTTTAAAATTATAAAACATATTGTATCGTATTACGCTATAATATGATAATAGGTAATAATTATGCTGTAGCTCTGAAAATAGGATTTAAGAAAATGAAATAAAAATGAGATGGTAGTGTTGTTTTGGTTATTAAAGATTGGAAAATAGTTTCTAAAACAAAACCAAACATAGTCGAATTTTAATATCACTGATTAATTCCTCAGAAAAAACAAAAATCACACCTTTAGAGCTGTTTGCTTCCGAAGAATATCATTGGACTTGTACAAGACAGCAGTGATCCAGAGAACACCAAAAAATCCTGATTGAAGACACTTGGAAAAGTCAAGAATTGAACTAAAAATGTCTAAAGCCGTTTACATGTAGGTTTTAGCAACTCCAGAATATATAAAACCATCTGTGGGATATCAGTGGTATCAACGATGTCATTTGACTCATTGTGTAAAGACAGCATTGCTCCACCGAGTACCAGACAGATGTTTTAGGAGCCACAAAGAAAAAAGCATGATCATAAAGCACAATATTTAAAAAAAAAAACAATTTCAGACATGTTGGAGTTAATGCCTCACTTTCTAGTCACTTTGATAAGAGAGCAATAATCAGGTGAATAAGGGAAAAAAGTTTAAGATACCACAAAAATAACAATAACAGCACATCTAATTGCCAAAACAGGATGAAAGCATTAGTTTCACTCAGTAGGATTCATATTTGGTGTTGTCAAACCATGATGACTGAAGAAAATATAATTAATTTAACAGATTTCCCACATCATTCCAAAATAAAAGGCATGCTATCATTTCAATTACATCATTAGTTGAGAGACGCCAAGTCCACTGATATAATAGAACGTGGGCTATATAAGGTCAACCAGCACAAAGAGGTTATCACATCAGCACCTTGGAGGGTAAAAAATCCACAGCACGGATAAACTGATTTTTTTTCAAATGACCAGATGATATGAGTTGATGGCAGTAGCTCACTCCACATCTTACAGTTACCTATCTTTACTTTCAGAAATACTTGATTTGAAGGTCATATTGGCTAATATCACTCATCTAGTCTTCAGGTCCCTAAAATTTCGGACAAAAAAAAAGAGATAAGATGCAATACTAATCTATCTAATAAGCTTAATACCAGTATCACATACAAACCATTTCACACTGACATTGCAACAAACAGAAAACAGCTTCCAGACAACCATAAACAACTTTCCAAAGCCTATGACAAGCTTACTATATGATTCACCATAAGGTAATGCTTAAAATCATTTCAAAAATCACATCTTCCTAAAATGTTTCCCAAAAGATGTCACCCCAGGATAAAGAAGATCAACAATCTATCCAAAAAAGATATGTTAAATCAGAAATTAAAACGCGGTCGAATGTCGAGATTCACAGGACGACTCGATATAGCTCTTCTTTGTCTCCTCAACAAAGTTTCTAGCTCCTGAACTTGGGAGAAAGTGATGTAATCGAGTGAGAGTCGAGCTCTGACAGAGCTTCCAAAATTTTAAAGTCTCATAACCAGGCTCATGGTATTCCAGGTCGACCTTGAGCTGCTCATTGAGCTAGTTTTAGTATTCGATCAAAATCGAAACAAATGCTACACTACATTAAGAAAGAGTATTGGATCATTTTTATTCATGAAGAAATGAAATCAATTGGTTTTACAAGTATCTTAATATGTGTATGTAATAAATATATGAATAAATAATAGTAGCAAAAAGCTTGTGAGTGCTCACGAATTTTCGAACAAATATATAATAATTCGAGCTTAAACTCGTGTCAAATGCCTCTTGAGTCGGCTCAGCCCATCTTCCAATCATTCTAGCAGCTTTGGGCAACAGTGAACCCATAAGTAACCAAACAAAAGACACTAAAGTAATAGAATACAACTCGTCTAAGAACATTTAAAAACAAGAGAAATCGAAAATCTGCCACAGTGAATCCAGCTATAATTCATTCATAAAATCATCCATCAAACAGCACAAACAAATCAAAAGCCAAGTGAATCCCATACAAAGATTACCTTGAAAGTGTTGCCGTATGAAAACCACCAACAAAAGCAAAGAAAACGGAAGAATCTGCTCAACCCACCTCGCCACCTGCTGTATGTCGTATCTCTGATAAGCTGATGCTTCCCTATTCTGATTATTACTGTTGTTATCATCCCTATTACTATTACCCCCATTCCCATTAACCCCCTCACGAGGAACCATAGACTCATCCGCACTTAATCCCACCCCCGACCCCTCCCCATTCTCACCACTATTTACAGCCCCAACCCTATCTTGCTCACTGATTATCCGAATCGAAACTTCCCCGCGACTATTACTGTTATTGACAGTACCATCGAGATCACCATCGCCATTAATCGAACTCGAATTGCTGGGGCCTTGAATATTCCCAACACTCAGGTCATTGACATCGCCATTCTCGGAAAGAGGACGCGCCTCCGAGTAAGGGTAATCGGGTCGGACTCTTAAAACCCCAGAATATTCGAGTAGCGATGAAATTGGATACTGTAAGATCCGGATAAGAGGGAATCGAGGAGTTCTTGAGTTTCCTCCATGGACACTTGATGATGAAATCGACGCGGAAGAATCCAAAGTCGAGACATCAGAATTTGATGTCTCCATAAATGAAAATTTACGGAAAATTTCTTGAAGATCAACAAACAAAGTGACGATTTCTTGCGTAATATGGATTATGCCAATGAGAAATTCATCAGTTGCGGAATTTGCTTAGAAATTCACAGAAGAAAAGTCAGACGAGCGAAGATAAACAGTGAGGTTTACGAAAAAAATAATATTTGTTCAGCTTGAAAAAAGAATAAACAAATAAACAAGCAAAAGAAATAAAAGGAAAGAAAAGAATAAGCCATTATTACGGGTACACGTTTTCACGATGCATACACCGTAGATACTACAATAATTGATAGAGTTGGTATCATGTTTTCGGTCAGGGCGGGTCAATCTTACTTATATTTATAATAAAAAATAATATTTTTTACATAAAAAATAATATTTTTCATGAGTTATTCAAATAAAGATCCGTCTCACAAAATACAATCCGTAAGACCATCTCACACAAATTTTTGTCTAATTAATATACATTTAATATTGAATTTATTAAACATATATTTTTCGTAAAAACTACTTCCGATGATACAATTACGTGACAATATTTTTTTGACTTTATTTATAAAAGTATTATTTTAAATTAAAAATTGTTATTTATTTTAAATATGAATCGAATCAACTAATTTCACATGTATAAATCCATGATAATGTTTCATATTATATCTACTCAAAGTTTTTTATTTATAATTTTTCTTAAATTGTAAATGGATCAAATTTTAATATGTACATTAACTTCTTCTTAAAATAATTTTTGAATAAATTGTGTCAATAGTTTAAAATTCTTCTAATTAAAACTATATATTCTATGACTTATTAATATATATTCAAACAAATTGATTATCTGAAATTCACGTTAAATCACATTATGTATGGAAAATAGAGTCGTCAAAATGTGTTAATAAGGTAAGCCGCTCTGTTATATCATATATGAGCGAGCATGATACCAATTTATCGTCAAATATTAATAGTTCTATAAGATCTTGTTAATAACACCAATAACAATTTCATCAACAACAAAAAAGATTTGTTGTCAATGATTATACATATTTGACAAATATTTTTTTTTCTCTCAAAAACAGGTAGACGAATAGTATTTAGTTAATTTAATTATTTCAAATATATGTTGATGTGTTATGTCACATAAAATTATTCACCGTAATAAAAGAGTTCATTTTTTAAAAAAAATTTCACCCGAAGCTCAGTGGAATACAAATACGGCTCTGTACGCTACACGTAGGCTACGGAAGAATCAACCTAACGAAGTTTACCATTAATTATTGAAATATATATTTTATTACATGATAACATAGGGTTAGATCATAAGTAATATGTGTAGAGATATTCATATAATAAATAAGCAGGACAAAAAGTGGACTAGTGAGTGATTCAAAAGTACTTTGTTCGGTGAGTCTACCATAAATCCAACTTGGTCCCAAAGTAACAATTCGGCAGAAGATCTTAGTTTAAAATATATAATAAGAATTAAAACAAGGGATGAGTTTCCAGTTTCCCTTGAACGGGGTGAAATGGAGGGTGAGAAATCTCGTGGAATAAAATTATTAAATCTAAAATAAAATTTTATTTTATGATTCAAATTATTCGTATTTATTGGTTTTACTTTTCCCTAGCTTTAAATTTATAAATTTAGATATTGTTTGGTATGAATATATAACATATCCCGCAGGGAGAGAGAATGATCGTAATTTGACGGTGGACTTGCAATGAATACATTTTTAAAATAGTGGTAACGGGCTCCAGAGCATACCGGTATTCCCTTAGCTAGTCTATAAGAGTTGCTGGCGCCAGAGGGAAAGGGAAGAGCGGACGATCCGCCCTCCTTTCCTGGATTTGAAAAAAAAGAAAGAAGACCTACGCACCACAAGTGCTACAAGTTCAGTTCTATGAATCAAAATCTCGAGTTGGAGGCATCGCTGGGCCGATTCTACGCCGTAAAGGTAAAGGAAGCGGGAAAGTGTAAAAGATGAACTAATTAGTGCATCTAGAATTTGTAAAAGTTCAGAATCTCGTGCACACCTAATGGACATTATCGGCATCGGACATCGACCCGCATTCGCGGTCTTCCAGACAGGAAGACCAGAGATCATTGTAATGCTCGATAAACGACCCTGATCCCTTCTTTTTGTTTTGGGTGTGAAGCAGTCAAGAGGCTGCTGTCCTGGTCCTGTTAAAAGATGTTTTCGCGAACTGCCTTTTTTCATTCTAATCGCGACTCGCAGGAGGCAACACGATGGCCAGAAGTTGTAGCTGCTGCTTGGATACGGGATCACAGACGGAAGAACAGAGAATGTATGATCATTCATGCTTTCAATTTTCATGAATGTATAAGAAGTAAGGATATTTTTTGTTTATAAGTATATTCCAAATCATATTTTTTTTATAAAATAAAATTTAAGCTGATATACTGCACAGGTTATTTTAAATAATAAATTGACGAGTCTTTAACTCTTAACTTGTAAATATAGTATGTTTACAAATTTGCGATCATATTCATGACCGAAAAATAAAATAAATGTAAGAATTATGAAAATTTCACCTAATTATATTTAACCATCCATAAAGTTGATATTAATATCGAGTTGTGTGTTGTATTCAAACAAGAATTCTAAAAAAATTTACCACGAAAAACAACAAACAAAAAACAAGAACAGGAACAAACAATAACCCACCACACCATATTAAATTCGATCGGAAAACAGCCATTGAACTTGCCAAATATAACATCCTCAAACCTTTTAGTTTAATCTTTTTATGCCAACATACATCCAACCAAATGCTCTTTCCACAAGTGCCTTGAGCTCCCGAATCATGCTAGATATTAACATTAATGTGTGTTTTTCAAGAGTGTGATTGGATAGAGGGATTTGAAGCCATGTATCTCAAAACCATTTGATTATAGGATGAATTTCAAAACCCTCTTTTTTACCTCATGTAATGTAATGATAATTGTTATATGAGCTATTCAATGCCGAACGCTCGCTGGATTGAACCAGGCAGCGCCGGGAACCTGATTTTAGGGTCCGACAAAATCTCAAACAATATTCGACAGTACTTTCACTTTTACAATTTTCTTGATGGGGTGCAGCAAATGCTAAACAGGACAGGATTGTCGCCAACCTGGCTTCAAGGATATAGAAACTAATCAAACCCAAATTACCACCACAGGCCATCAAGAAAGTACCGAGTGAATCCTAGAAACTCATTAAAGCATAAACTCACAAGAAGAAGATTGAACATCATGACAAAATGGAAATTCAAACAATACATGCATTGGTTTGATTCACAGCAAAATCAAATAGATATAAAAGCATAAGTCCCATACATATCAATTCTTCCAATAAATTTTAGCATGACATGGTAAAAAGTAAAAAGACTGACAGCATTTCCGAGTCATTCCTCACCGAGTCACATTATAATTCAAGAAATCAAACCCGAAAATCATTGCCATTGACCTCAAGAACGAAAACAGAGAATTCATCTTAGTCTCCCTTTCTCCGGAAGGAACATCCCTCTGTGAGCCTCGCACGCCCGCCAGTTGGTTGACACAACACAGTCTGACAGTTGCCGCACACCACCACCGACTGCGAATGGCTAAAAACCGTGGTTCTGCAAGAGACACGAACGAAACCATACATGAGATCCCAAAATTTTATCTTTAATTCATGAAATCAAGTAATATCTGGGACAGAAAAAAATCAGGAATTCCCTTGTGTGGGTGCGGAAAAAAAATGATCTTACATGTTAAAGCAACCCTGACACTTCACATCCTACAATAGGAAAGAAAAAATCATTCAATAAATAAAAGATACGAAAATTAATCAATAATTAAAACAGAAAAAAAAAGGTGTAATCGTGTTACCATGAAGAATGAATTTGGGGATTGGACCAGACGCTTGAGCTTATGCTTCCTCTTTTCAAGCTCAGCCGGCGGATTCAACAAATCAATATCGTTTGAGAGAACCTACCAATAAATCAAATTAAATGGGTCGAATCGTCTGGGAAAAAGAATAATAAATCGCATTTATCAAAGATTTATCAGCGACTCACCATGTTTACTCCGGAAATGGAGGCGTGCCAAAACCCTAGACGGCGATATTGGAAGTGAGAGAGAGTTGATGTTAGGGTTTTGACGATAATAAATATATAAAACAAGAACAACTATGAACCGTCGGATGATTTTGAACTTATATCTCGGCCTTCCATTTGAGTTGTCTAGGTCATCAGGGTATTTTTGTCCATTCACTGTCTTACAATTTAAGTGTAGTTTCCTCCCAGGCCTGAAAGTGGAGCTTTTTAATTTAATTATTAAATTAAAAATATATAAGAGTTGGAGACCCCAGCGCCTTATATAAATTACTTACACGCAATCTTTTTTTCGAGATTGATATTTTTTTAGAATTATAAGTGCAGTAATTAATTTTATTTTAAAACTTTATGCTAGTTTATTAATTCAAAGAAATAAGATTGAAAATTTAAAAGATAATGAGACAATGAATAACTAATAAATTAATTAAAAATAAAAAAGTTATTTGTAATTTTAAAATTTTCACCGAAGTAGTTATATAAAATGTTCCATTTTTATAATATAATATAATATAAAAATATAGATATTATATAAATGATATTAATAAAATAACAAAATAATTTTATCATCGAAACTAAGTCGAACCAATCAAAACATTAAACCGAGACTCAGGTTTGGTTTTTGATGATTATGGTTCAGTTTTTTCGAAACCGGTAGTATTCATTTGGTTCACGTTGGTTTTGTTTCCCTATAGTTAATAGGTTTTTTTAAAAAAATATTATAAACTAATAAAATCGTTATAAAAATGTTGCAAATTGAAAACGTTTATAAAAATAGTATAATCCGTTATTCACTGCACCAGATTCAGAATAAAAAAAAAAAAATTTAAAATAAGTAGTCACGGATTCAATCGGATTCATTGAATCTGTGACAACCTGTCACATACCTACTATAAATTGCACCGAGTTTCACCGAGTATTGAGCATACTTTCTGCTCAGATTTTCGGCATTATTCCTTTCTTCCTTTTATTCGGCATTCTTCCACTGCGGTTTTTCTTGTTAGCTATAATTCTCACAATGTGTGACTTTCCTCCTCTTATAAATTGTACTGAGCGTCTGAATATCATAATTCATAATTTGATTTGAGAGAATTCAGTTGAATATCAAAATTCGAGAGAATTGCGCCGAGTATAGTAATTCAGAATTTGATTTTTGGAGATTTATGCTGAGTATCAGAATGTGAGAGAATTGCGGCGAGTGTCAGTCGAATCCATGTTTTTTCTTTCTATATTGAAATTTTTCTCGTATAATATTTCTGATAATTTTTGTAATTTATTGCAAATATTAAATATCGTTCGCTGATTCAAGTACAAAGTTAGTAGAACAACATTTGAAAAGGTAATTTAACTAATTTCTTATATTTTAATTGTATTATTTATATTATATTAATGTAATTATAATTTTATTCAGTTGCATTATACTATTAAGTATAATTTTGTTAAATTTTAAAATATGAATATTAATCATATTATAAAATTACTAATAAGAATACTAATAAGAAAGTAACAATAAACAGAAAATGTTGATATTTAAAAAAAAATTCAAAGTTTGTGTTTTAAATATAATTATATTATTTAAATATGAAAATTAGTTAATATTAGGGTTTTTTTACTGTTTATTATATTAATTATAATAATTTCATAAAATAAAGTAAGGAAAAAGTAATTGTAAGATTAATATATCACGCTTACTAAATTGACGTGATTTTTATTTTTAAATCATCTTATTTGTTTTTTAAAATTTTTAACAATAAATAAGTCATGCCTATTTACGTATTTTTTTAGTAAAAATTTTTCAATTCATGTCACGCCAATGAAGTGTTCGTGACATGAATTGAAATAATTTTTTTAATTAAAATTTAAAATCATGTAACGCCTATTTAGGTATGACATGGATTGGAATAAATTTCTTATTAAAATTTAAAATCTAGGCATGAAATGAATTGATAATTTTTTTGAAAAAAAATATTTAAATGTAAGTCACGACTTATAGGCCTTACTTGACGTAGTCGGTTGTTATGATTGTATACATTATGTCATATTTTTCGATGCAGACATGGATACTGCGAGGGCTTTACTTTACGTATGCGGCTATGTCATTATTGAAGATGGTTGGGTTGGATATAGTATCCCCGCGACCAGGCGCAATAAAATCCTTCGGTCTACTACATTTTCCCAACTAGTGAATTATGTCCATCGCAAGCTGGAGATCGACCAATCAAAATTCTGTATTAAATTGTCAACGAAATATTGTTATAGCTCGTTGTCTCGTTACATAAAAATCAATTGAACATTGAGCGGTCAGATTTGACCAAAAGGATAAAACAGCATCCGTCGCGACAGGAGGAAGACCATGTCGTCAACATCACGTACAAGCTGTCAACATTTCTACACGTAATTGTACATATGGTAAATTCAAAATATTTGGAATTTTTTCTTCACATGTCATATGTGCAGCAAAATGATTTGGTTTAAACATTTGTGCGTTAATTATTTATGAAATGGCTGGATCGAAGTTCTCCTTCATTTGTTCAATAGTTTAGTGTATTGAATTAATTTTTTTTTTTTAAATTTTCTGATTGCCAATCATGTTACACTCAACTTTAACTTTTGTAACTTGTTAAAATTTGACATTAAAAATCAGTGATTGGGTGTGTTTGGTCACTAATATTCGATGAAAATTCTTATTCAAAACAAATGTTTTCTAAGAAAATTACAAGAAATAATTTTTATCCGCTTGTCAATTTAATTTTACACTCAACATAATTCTTATTAAAATTTCACATTACAAAATCGCTGCATACATAATACATTGATTACATATGCTTGATCAATGAGTATTTTAGGAAAATTCTTATTTATTTGAATTCAAAACAAATGTTTTGTAAGAAAAATAATTCAGAGATCGAATGTTATTTTGCCGTGTGTGTCTACTATATATATATGTATGTATGTGGAGTGTAGACCTCCTGAGAAGCGGTTTGATTAATTTTCTTCCAGCAAGTCAATCGATCGTACTCCGAGTTTGTGATTCGTGAATCTAATCCCGTGGGGAAATTTCAAGCGTCATCGAAAGAGGAAGAAAATGGCAAAATCTTCTTCGTCTAGATTTGTTTTCAGGTATTTTCATCATATTGCATCGAAGTTAGCTCCAGGTAATCCCACTACCAGTGGTATTTCCAATTTCATCACAAAAAACCCTAAAACAATCCAGAACCCTGCTTTTTCTACTTGGTCATCAAATTCTTACAGAGCCTATATTTCATCCTCACCCACGTTTACGAAATTATACGGAAATCTAGACCCAGATGTCAGATTATTGCTGAACAGAAGTAATTTGGGGTTTAGGTTCTTTTCATCGAAGAATTATGAGACGGGCTCGAAAAAAATTACGGAAAAAGTGAGAAACCCTGGGGCGACTGTTAAGAAGGCGGTTACACGCTATAGGGAGGCGGGGAGGCTTCAAATCGAGGCATTTTGGAAGAGAAATTATCTGGTGATACTGGGTGCTGCTGGGCTGGTGGTGTGCATTTTGCTGTGGAGGGTCTTGTTTGGGATTGCTAATATGTTTATTGGGTTTTCTGAAGGCATGGCAAAGTATGGATTTCTAGCTCTTTCATCGGCTATCGTGGCATTCGCGGTGAGCTCCGACCTCCTGTTTCCAATGTTTGTAGTGATTGTTCATCTTTAATTTCTGTTGCAATTTTAGTGTTGGACTTGGTTAATTATTCCATTGATGATGAAGGAATATCTTTTATGGTGTTCATGATCTAATGACGTGTTTTTTTGTTGGTTTTACTGTCGTAGATTCATAATAATATGACTTCACCTGTGTGGCGGCATGTATGTTTATTTGCTTCCTTGTGTTGAACCTGTATGTACATTATGAGTTGTTCTTATCCCCTGCACCTCTCCGCGATCATAGCATGATGACAAGTTAGTATACACACAGGGCCACAACCATAGAGGGGTTAAATTGTGTCTGTAATTCTAATATTGAATCTTTCAAATTTTCTTTGTAATGTTGTGTGGAGTTACAGTGAATATAGTTAATCATGTCTCACTTTTCGACTGCTGAGGTACAGTGAAGGCTTAATTGGACTCCAGATACTTGACATATGAAAGGAGCCAAGAGAATATACTTTGCAGATGACTTAAAATTATGAATGAACTTCTCTTAGCTTGCAAAAAATGCTTGCACCGACTTTTCTTCATCTTGCCTGCAGTGTTGTTCTGCATTTAGCTAGTGACATACGATTGTCCCCGTCCTTGAGATGCCCGATCTAGTTGATCCACTAGGCTCATAGCTTCTTGTTTTGAGCTGCAGTTTCTGCTGGATTTATTGTTAATACATCTTTTTGTGTCTGTCTATTTTTTTCTTCCCCGTTTCCACTGCTAACTTGGCTGGTTGGTGCAGTGAATTGTGTGATGTGTTAAATGGGGAGATGGGGGATGGTGCAAGTATTTCTCAGGGGAAAAAATCAGCAGTTTATAAATTACCCCCTATATTTTGGATATATTGAGGGACAAGAAGGGGAATGATTCGTGGACTTTAAGTCGATATTTTTGATATGATGCATTGGTATCCATGCGCTACACACTTGTCTGACTACACGTTTTCTCTACTCAATGAACACTGAAATGGAAAATTTCCATTCTCTGTCTTTTGTTTTTTTCAAATACATGCAATTCAGACCATGCTTTGTAACATTTGCAGAACATCTTGACTAACGATGACAACTTTATCTTTTTGTCATGTCAAGGGCTTGTATGTTCGTGCAAGATTCACGGTTAATCCAGATACAGTTTACAGAATGGCAATGAGGAGATTAAATACATCCGCTGGAATCCTCGAGGTCATGGGTGCCCCACTCACTGGAACTGATTTGCGAGCCTTTGTGATGTCGGGTGGGGGTATAACACTGAAGAATTTCCAGCCAAGCTTAAGGAGCAAAAGATGTTTTCTTATTTTCCCTATACAGGGTTCGGAAAGGAAAGGTTTGGTCAGTGTTGAAGTCAAGAAGAAAAAAGGCCAGGTTTTCTTTAACGCACTTTAAGTTATTTGTTTCATTAATGAAATGGAAGTTGTTGGTTGATTTGAGTAAATCAAGAAAAACACCCCTACCCCCTTCGTTTAAGTGTAGTATATGTTCGGAGATTATCATGCAATGTACTTGTAGGCTACAGGTTTTTAACATTCATTTCTGATCTTGTGAATTTAAGATGCGCATATCGATGTCCATATAAATCATGAACTTTTTTGTGTTTCTGTACAGTCGAATCAAATGGGTGTGCTTTTCTAGTCTTTTACTTTCAGATGCCTCCGAGCATCAGATTTGCATCTATTCTCAATGAATTGAGTTTTTAGAGTTGACCTGTGTTGGGTATGTATAAACTCCTACAATAATTTCTACTGGTACTTATTGGCAGTATGATATGAAGTTATTGGCGGTGGATATTCCAATGGCAAGTGGACCTGATCAACGGCTGTTCTTGATTGGGGATGAAGAAGAGTATCGGATCGGTGGCGGTTTGATTTCTGAACTACGAGATCCTGTTGTCAGAGCAATGGCAGCAACTAAGGAGTTTGAAGATCGTGATGAAATGGAGGACGAGGAGGATGCTGCAAGGGAACTTGAAGAAGCAGAAAGAAAACGTCGCCAAGAAATTGAAAAGCTGGAAAAAAATGAGACCCAGTAGCTATGTCTCCGTTTTTCATATCTTTGACTTTTTTGTTTTACCTTTCATTCTGGAGTTCTTTGGCATTGCTTCTGTGCTTGTATCTTAGCCTGACAAAAAAGTGCTTTGTCATACAGGGTGAATGAGATCCTACCTATGTGGGCACTACCCCACTTCATTTCAACGGTAAGATATTGCCAAACGTACAATTTTCAAAAAAAAGTGGGTCCTATATATCCATGAGCAAATCTTGACCATCGTCTTATCATGGGGGCAATGTCCACATGGGTAGGATGAAATAAACCGTGGACATAGTATTTGACTTCGAATTGAATGCAGAAATGATTGAATATATTTGACGCTGATTTTGAGTTTAAATTATTTTACTTGATAATTTGTGAATCAGAAGAGAAGAATGACATATTTAGTAATTAAAATAAAATTAAATCAACTCACAAGTTTGATTGATAATCCTAGTTCCGTAAAAACTTACTAATTTAGTTCGAATCTAATAAATCTATGTATCGCAAGGCGAAGATCCTTTTAAAAAATAAAAGTCGACTAAAGTTATATATATAACAAAATACCTCACGACACCGAAACCCTAGAAACTATCGTCTGTTTGTTATTTATTTATTCTAATGTCGAATATATAAATGTTACAAAAAACTATTTTGCAAAATTTTATTGTTGATCATCATATTAAATTGTCAAAATTTTGATAATATTTATATTATTAATGTTATGTTTGATTCAAATGAAAAAATTTTAGTCAATGTAATTAATAATATAATGTAGGACTAAATGTGTATCGCACATGGAAGTTTTGATAAATTGATGCCATTAATTAATTGATTATAAAAAGGCAAGTGTACGTTGCATATACTTGAACAGGGTCAGCCCTTAACCTAGTCTCGAAGTAGGTGAAATATGTGAATATTTGATCGATTATTATGAGTTCGATTTTCATTACAAATATTTTTTCGGACGAACATATCTTAAAATGTTTGTCCAATGTTGTCTATCTAGATAACATGAGTTGCATGCGATCAAATAATAACGACAACGGATTTTACATCTTAAAAAAATGGAAAAGAAGGGGCACCATAATGGTGAATTAGTATGATTCGAAGGGTTAACGTGAAATTATTAACCTTATTATTTAATTCGGCACTTGACATATTTTGCTGTGAACAGGTTGACCAAGGGAAACAAATTATTTGATCGGATTAAAATTAATTGTTGCATATACAATTTTTATTTATTACATCTGAGCATGATGTGATGATTCAAGGTACGATTGAGGTTATTTAAATATCAACTTGATCGAATTAAAAAAGTAAAATTATTGTACTTTTTTAACATTTAATTAATTGCCACCCTCCTTAAAATTTTGCCCCCATTTTCCACCCATTCTATTTCAAATATGACCTCTAGCACTACACAATTTGACACAAAAGTTTGATTATGTAACCTTTAAATTAACTTAATAAATATCTAGATCATGTAATAGGATTTTCAAAAAAAATTAATCTTGTACAAAGTTTCAAACAATCAATCAATAAATTAAAATAATTATAAATAAAGAGATTTGACCTCGTTTTATGATAAATATGACATTTTCGAAGGGTCGTTTAGTTGCGTTGATGAAATTGTGAATCAATAATATTGTAATTATTAAAACATTTGACTAACAGGTAAAATAATATGGAATAAATAATAATATGTTTGGTTTGAGTTATTATTTGAGATAATATGATAAATTATAATTTTACAACTTTTAATAATAATTAAGAAATATAAATTAAAAAATACTAAATATACTATTGTAATTTTATATTTAATAATTTGATCTATACGAGATAAATAAACAATGCATAAATTGTAGTCAAACTTTTTATTGGCTAGGATTATTAAAAAAATTAAATCCAAGTACCCAACCAAAAATAAATTTAGAAAGAGTAAGTTTTTGTGAAACGGTTTCACAAATCTATATTCGTGACATGGGTAGTTCGAATCCACACCTATCATTAAAGTAACACTTTAGACAAAAAAATATAATATTTATATCTATCTCCAAGTTACAAGAGATATAAAATAACAAAAAAATTCATTGGAAAAAATGAAGCACATATAGCGTCATCAGATGATGTAAAGGGCGATGATGTCACCACCCCTCGGCCTTATCAAATAGCTGGAATTTCCTTTTATTTGCCACAGTCTTCCGGACAACATTAAAAATTATTTCCGTCAATATATATAATATATACATATACGTATCTATATGTATGTATATTGACCCCAAAGAAATAGAGGGATTAAACCAAAACCTGTGTCTCGTAGATCTCAAAAAACAAAATGGGAAACTCAAGTGAAAATTTGAATGCAATAGAGAAAAGATTAGTGGAAGAGCTAACAGAAGGCAGGGAAAGTGCACTCCAACTCCAAGCCCTTCTGCGTAAGCTTGCTAATCTTAAAGAGTACTCGGGTCAAGAACAGCTCGCCATGAAAATCTTGAGATCTTTCACTGAGGGCCTCTCAATGGTGGCTTCTGGCAGTACCGCTGCCTCATCCCAGATCGACTCCGTTGACTCTGCTGGAGGTGGTGGTTCAGCGTCTCCCGGCGGGAGGAAGAAGAAGAAGAAGACGCTGCTCAAAGATCGGAGGGGCTGCTACAAAAGAACGTACGTGAGATTATATATATATCAACATCATATATATATATATATATATATATTGATTATTTTTAGCATCATATATGAACTAGGAATAATGATATGTCTGTTTTTTTCTAGATATTTTTATTTATTTAACATCAAACGAAATCGTAAATTATATTGAGCAAATATATTGTTTTTTTCAAGAACATGAGCCTCAAGAATCAAGATCATTTCCTTGTATAGTTAGTTACTGAAAAGCTCTCTCTTTTTACAGTAGTGTTTATACGGGAATAATTCAAAACAATCAATTTTCCTAGTAGGACAATAAACGTACACCTACGATGTTGATTCATCGACAGTGTTCGCAACTTGATGGATAAAGCAAACAAGAAAGGCGGCTTTTGCGCTTTCGTTTTGATGTATGAATCTATCATATCAAAACATCACGGAGCACAAAATTACAAATCATTGTACGCAATAGAAAGTTTTGCATCATATAATTTTTTTTTAAAATAAAGTTTTTGTGTGTGTGTTTGTGGCCTTTTTTTCTCTTGGGAAAATTATTTGTTTAAATTCATTGGATGTGGTCATTTCAAGATTGGAATATGGTACATAGAGATAAGGTTTTGTGGAGCCAACTTCACCAACTCAATTGACCAGTTATTTATTAATGGGTGTTTATAAGTGGGTGTGAATTATGTTTGATATTGACTGCTTAACTATGAATTCTAAAAAAGAAACTTACAAAACTAAAAATAATATGGTTTTCTTGATATGATTTATCCATTACAATTCTTAATTCACAACAGAAATTGTTGCTGTATTGAATTCTTTTTTATTTCATTGAACTCTGCAGAAGAACCTCAGATTCATGGACAAGGATATCTCCCACGACAGATGATGGGCGTGAATGGAGAAAATATGGTCAGAAAGATATTTTGAACAGTAAACATCCGAGGTAATCGGACTCATGTCTTTCCTCTTTTTTTCCTCGATCCCCCAGCCCCGCCCTTCGGCCTTAACTGCTATTTAATTTGCTAGTGATTAATATTTTGAACCAGAGGTCCTGTAAAGCATTCCAATCTATATTTATTTGTACTGGTTATGTTGTACATGCAGATGTTATTACAGGTGCACACACAAGCATCAGGGATGCAAAGCCACAAAACAAGTTCAGAAAATCAAAGAGGAACCATTAATCCTTTACCAAACCACTTACTTTAACCAGCACACCTGTGCGGATACACTGGCTCAACTTCCACACGAACTCATCCTTGAATCAGACCCCCCCGAATCAAATCTACTCAGTTTTGGACCAACTCCAAACCCTGTGAAAATTTCGTCGTCCGAGGAAGACAAACATATGGTTTGTTTCCCTCCTTCGAAATCATCTGAGAATCCCAGCACGTGGCCGGATACATGGTCTCCAAGAATATTAGTCTCTGATGATGACCTAGAAGAAGCGGTTTCGGGCCTTTATTCGTGTGCATCAATGACTGGTTCGCAGCATGGGATCGATATGGAGGTTAATCAACTAAGTGATATAGACTTCTATCAGATATAAACTAAGCTAGAATGATCATATTATATGTATCTTTTCATACAGAATATGATGTTTGTTGTGTGTTACATTAGTTAAAAGACTTGTAGTCTATACAGCAAAGGGCTATCTCATCTGATAAATCCCTGCTGAATACATAATAATTGCTTCTTTTTTTTTTCTTTTGTGTATTTATGTATTTCAACGAAGTTTATTTTGAAAAAATAGAAGCGTTCTCTCCCACAAAATTATTCGGAATGTATGCAACTATGAGTCGGACTTGAATACGTTCAAATTAATTTGACAAAAACGAAAACTTATATATCGAAAAATACTTGTTAAGGCCTAACAGTGGTGGGATTTGAACCGAAATTCAATTACATTTCAGTTGCGTACTACACGTTGCTATTCAATCACGACTGCAAAGTTTTCTCATACCAGTACACATACACACTTATATATAAACCTTGTTCAACCTGATAACGAAGACCCTTTTTTTCCTAATACAAAAGGAAAGAAGAAGTCCAAAGCCCATTTCCCTTGAAAATATTTGCCAATGGGATAAAAAATTTCATGTCGGAAGTCGATTTTATTGTAAAGCTAGTGTATATGAACACTACTTGTGATCTACTCCTACATCGTTTCCATTTAATTGGAATAAAGCTATAATTCTCCACCAACATTATGTAAAATTCTTATAATATATATATTGCGGGAAAAAGAAATTATATCCATACAAGTGAGAGTATATATATATATATATATATATATATATATATATATATATATATATATATATATATATATAACATCACATACGTACATATATATATCGATCCATTCGATAAAACCGTGGTTTTGTATGAATTATTACACAACATATGAATATCGCGTCGGACATGTAGTCAGTACATTAAAAGATAACATTTAACATGAGAATAGTTTACATCTTACCATTGTTCAAAGTCTATGTCACCAAGCTGATCAACTTCCATTTCAAGCCCATGAAAACTATTCATCGATGCACACGAATATAACCCTGAAGCCTCTTCCTCTAGATCATCAACAGCGACGGGTATTGTCTCCGACAATACCTGTTTACATCCACTGGAACCCGACCCGATAATTCCATTCCATGAGCTCGTGTTTACAGATGATTTTGCGTAAGGGAAACCAACAATTTGTGTGTCTACGGCCTCGAATTCTTGTTTCAGCAAAGAAACATTGGCAGGTTTTGGGGAGTGGTTATAATTACTTCCTTGAAAACTGAGTAGATTGGATTCAATCGGGTCCGGTTCGACGATGTGCTGTGGAACCATCATCTGCCTGTCAGTGCAAGTGTGATGACTGAAGTACGTGATCTGATACAATGGATCCTCCTTTATTTTTTGGACTTGTTTTTTAGCTTTGCAGCCTTGAGACTTGTGTGTGCATCTATAATAGCATCTGTAGACCATAAAAAAACATTAAATTTAATCCCAAGATTATTAGAAAAACATTTACTGACAATGAATTACATTTGGATGATCTTATAATATTGTGAGGAAATATGATTCGGATCATAGAATGTTTGTCAAAATCCATGCATTATACCCCAAAGTTAATTAATGAATTATTATTATGAGGCAAAAGAATATTTACTGTCTTGAATTCCCATAGCAAATGGCTTCCAAGATAGATTTGGATCCTCTACTGTGTTGAAAATACAACACTTATACTGTGAACTTTTTACACGAGATGATCAATTTTTTACACGAGATGATCACATGATCATCTTGTGGACATCACACCATATGATATAAATTTAAAAAGTTGTCAGATTAAACAAGATGATCATGTGATCATCTCGTGTAAAAAATACACAACACTCGGTGTTGTGTTTTCAACACAATAGAGATCTAAATCCCTCAAAGCTATATTATAAGTTTCATTCAAGTTAAAATTGAAGTACAGGGATAATGAGAATTGAGGGGAATAACGAAGTTTTATGTTACGCTATATATATCATACCAATTATGCTATATACATCACAACAATTATGCCTTGGTTTCTAGCTTGATCTTTGCAAGAATCGTTGAAGTGGTATTTGGCTTTGAGAAGAAATTCAAGGGAAGAATGTCAAATCAACATATTTTCTGGAAATTTGAAATTCATTACATTAGTTAATAAACAAGTTAAAATTGCGTATGATTTCAAATCCATGAATCTCAAAAGTACCGCTAAAACAAATGAGCTAGATTTAAATCTTGAATTTGAAATCATGTCAATATCCCAATACACCACTAAATAATTTAATGTCTGGATATAATGATTCAAAATCACAATTTTTCTATTCTTTAGGTCTAGAAGTTGAAAGTGAAACATCAAAACCTCATTAGCTTCTTTAAACTCACAAGTTTTTACCATTCTTCAATTTTCTTACAGAAATGTAATATTGACAGCCGACCTAAACTCAATAATTTTTTTTAAATATTCTTTCTTATAAGAGTATCATAGTTCCCACACGTTACATGCTCTAGATATATGGAACACCCAGTTAAATTTTTTTTTTTTTTTAAAAAGAACATATAGTTTCCCTTCAAAATCATAGGGGCTAATTGTTAAGATTAGAAATTGGACCTAATTCAACTTCAAAATCCAGCTCAAGGGAGGAGGACGGGTGACCTAACCCATAACGGTGGAACCTGAGCTCTGATATCATGTTAAGATTGGAACTTGGACATAACTCAACCCCAAAAGCTAGCTCAAGGGGGGAGGATTGTCCAAGACCATATATACAACTCTCAGGTATTTTATCCAACCGATGTGAGACAACTAACACTAATTATTACAAGATATTATATATATAATATATACTTAAATCAATTTACCTTGGATAGTTGGAGTGCAAGATATGTTTTTGGCCATATTTTCTCCATGCACATCCATCTTCTACCGTAGGGGACTCTTTTATCCATGAATCAGAGGTCCTTCTACAAACCAGCAATACATGTGTTCAAAACAAAAGCAAAATGCAGTTTCAACAACATATAAATTTTTTAATAAACTATGATCATTAATCAAGGGCATCTACGGGTATCGACCTCTATACTAATATCCGATTAATCTGAATCTCTTAGTCACATGTAGAACATATTTTTGAACAAATAGGACATGAGCCATATCCTTGAATGAGGAAATATAATCATTTGTGCACAAATGAAAATGCAAAAAAAAATTGTGGATTTTGCACTCTTAGACCTGAATTATTTGTACCCTATTCCAAGTTTTGATGACCACAGCAAATGAACATGCAATGTGTTACTATTGAAAATACCACACATATATAGAAGCAGAATATGACAGCAAAAGAGTTGAAATTTAAAATTAATCACCAATCTTATCAAAACAGGAAAAAGAAAAATTAAAGGGTAAAAAGGGTTCACCTTTTTTAGTTAGTTAATTAATAATTATCTGCAAATAGTGAAAAGATAAAGCAAGATTGAATAGCTCACGATGAAATTAAACTGCTAGCTAGATGACACAATCGATCAGCATCTAGAAAGTTTGTGCAGTACTGTCCAATCCATCTTTCCTTAAATTACGAAATTGGTAATTCTTGATTGGTGAAATCATTTTTGATGAAGTAATCAATTCACATATAAAAAATCACAAATATCTATATATATATTATGTCTATAAAAAGAAGACATGGTAAATCTCACTTTCTCTTGTAACAACCCCTCTTGTCTTTGACCACTTTCTTCGTCCCCTCGCCGGAACTGGTCAAGCCGCCGCCTCCGCCACAGTCAACGGCGGAGAGCTGAGCCGATAAGACGGCGGTGCACGAGCTCGCGATCGAAATACCGTTGGTGAAAGATCTCAAGATTTTCATGGCAAGTTCTTCACTTGAGGTCGACCCTTCATCTTTGACAGAATTATGCAGAAGGGTTTGGAGTTCGATTGCACTATTTCTGCCTGCTAATAACTCTTCCATCAATCTTCTCTCTATAGCACGTAAATTTTGGTTTAATTTCCTCATTTTTTTCTGGCCTTTTTCAGCTCAATGAGATCTAAGAGACGAGGGTTTCCTCTTTTATTTTCTGTATTAATGATTTATGGAAGTATTTATTATATTGTCGGAAAGTGGAAAAAGTGGTAAGATATCAAATTTGTGGGGAAACCCTTTAAAGTTTTGAGGTTTGACAGAGCCAAGATGGTGACGTAATCAAACTATGTAATCGGATGACGCAATAATCACATTATTTAGAAGACATTAATTATCTGTTTTTACTTTTGAGTGGACGTGCTTTATCTGTTGATTTGTATAATTAGGCTGAGGTAAAGCGCTTAATCTGGATAATCGAGAGTATATATTTCTTTTATAAAAAACTTGTTCTAGATCAATTTTGTGATATTAATATTTATTTCGACTCAATATGTGGAATTTTTTTTATTTCAAAAGTTTTATTTTTCACCAAGAGTATAGGTATAGATCAGTTGATTTATCTCACATATATAGATCTATGAAACTGTCTCTCATGATACGTATTCTATTTTTTATTAAGCATTTAGGTTCCATTTTTTATTTATAATTTCTTCAACTCTTTGCTATATATATATATATATATACACACACACACGCATATATGATTGTCTTTGATGTAAGATATTAAACTAGTGTTGGCAAATTCTTAAAAAAAATAATTATTGATGTTTTCTTTACAAATTTGCAAAATTTTGTAAAGGAAAAGTAAATAATCATTTTTTAAAATATTTACAAACACTAACTAAGTCGAGTAGTGTTTTATTGTAATTTATTTCCCTATAATTGGCCCTCGCAAGGTGTGCATATATGGATTTTGTGATTAATGCAAAATCTAATGTGATAATGTCCAAAATCTTATACCACGTCAGATTAAAGTCAATTAGAATTTAAAAAATTAATTCAGCTTACTAAACCATTTCGCTTGGTGGACAAGTCACATATTACAAGGAAGATAATAATGTTTATTTATAGGATTCAATTTTATTTGGTAAGAAAGTGGCATACTAGGCGTCACCTTTTGAATTAAAAGTGTAAAATATAGTATATTATTTGGAAACATTGAATTAAAACATAATATATTGTTAAATAAATTATATTTTCGAGAAAGAATATTTACAGTTAGGCGATTATATTTAATTCTGGCTTTGAGGAATGAAAAATGATTACGGGGAATTACGCGTAGTTTACCTTTTAGAACTATCATTAAAATTTGCTATTGATATTAAACCATCATAACTTTGGAATATAACGTGTAGTTTAATTTTTCTTCATATATATTTTATGAGTAAATCTTTTGTGAGACGATCTCACGAATCTTTATTTGTGAGACCGATCAACCTTTCCGATATTCATAATAAAAAATAATATTTTTAACGTAAAAAATAATATTTTTAAATGAATGACACAAATAAAAGATCTTTCTCACAAAATACAGCTCATGATATTGTGTCACTAGTTTTTGTCATTCACTAATCTTCCACACGTAAAAAAACATCCCAAAATTATTTCATCTTTTATTTTGCGAGTGATTACATCTCAAATACTACTTTATTTGATTCTGAACGTGAAATGCAAAATTTTATATATGTCCCAATGGCTTTCTTTAACAAGTTCAATTCAACATTAAATGCATCCGATCTCGATTCGACATTTTCTGTGAAAGACACGATCCTTCTTTCCACAAATTCAGATAGGTCGGCCACTGACATTACACAGAGATGATGCCACAGTAAGTATATGAAATATTTTACTTTGTTTACTCGTCAAAATTACAAAACATTTAATTAGCATCAATATGGAGTATAGCAGTTGCAAGGCATTCATTCATTTGGGGAAATGATACGGCCCACGGTGCCAATGGGTTATCCATCGTTCATTGGTGTAAGACCCACATTCTTTGTGAGACGCCACGCCAATCCCAAGACTATCGCCATATGGATGGGCTATTCACTTGACGGTGGCATTGGGAATGGATGAAGTGCAGGGTCCAGCAGAGGTCATAAAAGGGATGTTCTTGAATGTGGCGACGCCCTCATCATTGGTGAAAAGATGCTGCATCCATAGTTGCATGTAATTTTATGTTAAATCGAGAAAGACAGCAAGCAAACAATCACCCAATTGCTTGTGTTTCATATGATTTGTAATACAAGAGATATTTAGCAAGAGGAAACTTTTTGAAAATATGCCTTCCCTGCAGTGTAGAATATTTACAACACTTAAATGATCAGGAAACAGAGTGAGGTAAGGTCATGCTCTCACCGGTTCAGAAAATGAGAAGAATACATACCGGAGTTATCTTATCCAACTGTTTCTTTTTGGGGTTTAAAATTTCCTCGGGCCTTCCGACGTGTCTGGATTGAACATTAAGTTGGTTATGTCAGCAATCTAGTTATTTATTCACTGGCGAAATGGTAAATTGTGTTATAACGGAATGAAGATGGGAAGAGAGGAGAGGATAAGAAGACATTGCACATGAGTTCAAATACAACAGAAAATTGTGATTGATGTTTACACACCACAAACTAAATCTCTTACGTACTGAAAATTTTAAAAATTTATGTAAATACGAGACGAAAAAGTTGCATAAAAAATCAATATGAATAACACGGATGGCCCATAAAGTTGAACAAGAACCCAAGACAATATAAATAAATTAAATTTGTCCTAAGTTGAAAATGTTCACAAGATATTTTGTAAAACATTTATGCATGAAAAGAAAGGGAATTTTTCCCTTATAAAACGCATCAAAAGCTAAGCATCTATGGTAATAGTGAGCTAAAATTTGCTTAAGAAAGAATCATAAGCTGGCAAACAACAGAAAAATAAAAATGCCTGGATAGAATTATTAGGAAAGACATACCCAGAAAATGTAACGCATTCACCAATTTTAGCCTCGTCTGGAGCTATAAGAGGCTCCACAATGGAATGATCATGATTAGAAGCACACAACACCTGGAATTTAAAGAAATGGAAAAGAAAGGCACTCATCATGACCGATCTCCAGTACAGAAGAGACAGTAGATGCAGAAAGTATCACCTACCCCACTTTCATAAGAAAAATAAATTATTTAGCATGGATTTCAAATAAACTTGGGCAGATTAAGATTGTAATGACCCAAATCAAATATTACTAATTAAGACATGATTAAAGAGTTGTTAATTAAGTAATATAAAGGAATTAATTGAGGATCAACATATTGGGATCCACCGAATTGAAAATGGTTCACCCAATATACTTCAGATTACATTATCCCGAGAAATTCAACTGGACGAATCACACAATCTATTTCAGATTACATTATCCCGAGAAACCCAACTAGATGAATACGAGTATAACACGTGACGGAAAAGATTGTGTTCAAATCTTCTGAATCAGTCTGGATGCAGTCTATAAATGGAAGCTGTTTTCATTTGTTTCCTTTCCTTCAGTTTCTCTCTCGAGTTCAAGCCACATACTTTATTTTTTCTAGTCAGTTTTTACGGCCGATTAGTGTCGGAAAGCTTCGGAGCTATTGTCGACTCGAGGAGAGGTCGGTGAACCGAGACACGCAGATCGAGACTTCATCAAAGGTCTAACGACGGACGGAAGTATAAACCTAAAGACTTAAATAGAGATTTGATGATCAATAGGAAGAACCTTGAGACATGTTTAATGGTTCTGGATCTTGCTTGATAGTGATTTCAGTATGTTGGAATTGTTTAGGTTCAGACGAGCAAACTTTCTGTCAGATTGTTTTAGTGAGGTATGTGATATACTGACTGAGATATTTAAGCGTAGTATACACACTTATTATATGTTGTATATTATCTGTTGCATGATACATGCTTTACTGTTTGACGCATGACATATCTAATTGGGTTAGATATCTTTTGAGATATACCTCATTTGTTGGGGTCGCTCAGCCATGTTCTATATTGTGGACGGTTGGGTATCGAGAGCTACATGACCAACGGGACCTGCGGGCTCTGATGACCCCGGATATTGTAGGTACACGTCTTGATGATGAATGTAAGAGCCAAAACATGCTTAGGGCATATCAAAGACTATACACTCAGGACCCTCTAGACTAAGCATGAGATTTTTACTTGATCCTTGATATCCAAGCATTGTGTATTTCACATGCATCATACCAGTTTGTATACGCATACATTATTGTATTGAGTGATTGTCGCTCACGTATTTGTTTTCATCTTGGACACCCCATTCCACGAGGCAAGTATTAGATGGGACGTTTGGTACGACCAAGATAGTGGCAAGAGCAGTTGGGTTTTTTGTGGTGATCCAGTTGAAATTTTATTTGATTTCTCGTATTCTCGTATATAATTATGATTTCGATTTGGTTGTATTAACGATTAAGATTAAGATTATTGTATTGTTTTCATTTGGGTTGTAAGATGATTAAAGTTATTTGGATTCCGTTGTTTAATTGTTATCAAGTTTAATAATTTTTAGTAGTGGCTCGTGTAAGATCGCTACAAAGATTAACAAGATTGCGAGATGATAATGAATATGATGTTGATCTCTAAAACATGGCAAGCCTAATGCTGCTGTAGCAGGGAGCTTTGTTTTCAGGAGTGGGGTTTGGGGTGTAGGAGAGAGGGGGTGTTGGGCGTGCATGGTGTCAAGTGTCAACAACAGGTGAAAAATGGGAACATACCAATCCCTCTGACATCACATCTCGTAACTTCCCAGGCTTTACATTTGTTATCAGTACCACTCGCCGGTTCTGAAAATACAAGTTAAAACAAGAACCATTAGATGTTAACAGCACCCTACAAAACCCAAACTTAATCAGGATGTAAAACAAGTTTCAATGTACACTGAGCATTAGTACCTTTAACTGATCTGGAGAGCAATATTTTGCCAGGCCACTCACCACTTGCCTGCATTTGGCTTCTCCAATATCAATCTCCTCAACCAGCAAGCTGCATTTCAAAATGAGTTATAAAGAGACAGCCCTTTACTGAAGTATTCATTGAGTTTTGCACATGAGATGAAAATTTCATCTCTAGAGGAACAACTGGATGAAAAACAGAAGTACGTGAAACAGTGTGCTTGATAATGATAATTGATGCCATCACAAATTAAACATAATTATCAAAACAAAATAAATTTGACATCAGATATTTCAGAATAAAATCCCATTAAGAAAGGAGAAGAAGGTCATAGGTATGACAATAAAAGAAAATTCCTGAAACATTCCATGCCTTAAATCATGTGAATGCCATAAATTTAGTCAATGCAAGTTGGGCGAAGTGGAACAAAGAAAACAACGGCATAGCTACCTCACCTATCAGCTGAAGGATGTTTCCAGGCTTTACGAATATGCCCAATCTGTATTTTAAGTAGACTGACGCTAAGTTCTTCATCTTTCTTTTCCACCTCCTTTTCAGGTTGCCTAGCTTTGCCTGGCTCTTTCTCAGGAAGTTTTCTTTTGTCTGGGGTAGCTTGACCGGCTGCTTCAACCTTTTCCTTTTGTTTTTCAAAGAAACAGGGAGACATATTAGTGTAAGCATATTAGTAAATGTCCTTACGTGCCATGACAACTTCAATGACAAAAATGCTAATAGAAAGGCTCTGCATGTTGATGGAATTAGCAGCATTTTAAAATAGAAAGAAATTAGAAATTATTTTAAAAAAGGAAGCAGTTTGAAACTAAGCAAAGGCAATTGATTTTAGTCAAGGTCCATTCTGAGTCTCTGACAGGAGTATGTGTTCATCACAAGAAAAACAAAGTACACTTCATGCTAAAAATTGCCACCAAGAGTTTTCCGACCATAACTTCAATTAGAAGAAAATGTACAGGTGAAGCACTTACTGTGTCAGCACTTTTCTTCGCTTTCAAGTCTGCTTCCTTATTGATAGCCTCTTTCGTTTCTTGAACAGTTTTCTTTGCATTGGAATCATCAACCTTCCTCGTCGATTTTAACGCCTACGAATCAATTGAATATTAATACATCAAATTCCAGTTTATTTTTGTTCTCGGGGGCAGAGTAGTAATAACTTTAAGACAACAACGCACACAAAAATATTCCAAATATCCAAAAAAATGTAATTTATCTCGAGTTTAAACAATTTGGTATCCTTGATCTGTTCACATGGAAAAGTAACAGCGTGTTTAAGAACAATCGGTCCTCTCGTATATTTGTATCTTTAGCATGAAAAATATTCGGAATCATTAGAAGGAAAGCTATCCATTCTTACATGTCAATAAAAGAAAAACACAAAACAACAAAAGACCATCTAAACCCTCACTAGTGCCTTCATGTTTCTCCATAGCTCCTAGCATATTAAAGCTCCAAATATGACAGTAGAGATCAATGCAACAAAATTGGTAATCAATCATTCATAAAAAAGAACCAGATAATGACCACAATAGAGTAGCAAGTTACTCACTGAGGGAATGCATTGGACATTCTCCACTAGAATCTTTTTGAATAATTCCCCAAAATATTCCTTGTTCTGCACTACGAAGATGAATTCATAAACAAGGGAGAAATGGGGGAAAAATCAAGAGGTGCTACAAATAAAAATATGTGCATTCTTTAATCGCTACAGAACCTCGCATAGAATACAGAAAGTATAAGAGATATGCAATTTAATATATCTTTCTTTCGAAGGAAATTCATTAAAAAAATATATAACCGAATTTTGGCATTACGTTCATTCGTATTAGGCACAAAGTGTTTATGATGAGTGGCATGTACCCAATGAACTATTAATGATGTTTTACATCTATCTAAAACCATAAAGAACCAAGGAGAATGATTCTGATTTTTCAGCAGTACACATCTAATTATTTCGCTCAAGAACTCCCACAAATACGCATTTCAATGGATGAGATCATTCAGTGATGTTCAGGGACCAAGAAAGATCAGAAATTACTTAAACATCTTTTTTTGGAACACAATCTTTGGAAGCATTCTGGTCAACTACACTAGCCTGAGCAATTCAATATTAACTTGAAATATCATTTGAAAATCTTTGTACCTTCTTTGTAGGACATCAAGATTGGTTTCTTAACACCGTTAAATCGGATAAGAAAAACTCGATCTTCGGGAAACCGACTATTCATACCTGAATATAATCAACCCATCTCAACAAGTGTGGCAGCTTGGCTTTGTCAGAGCTTGAAAGATCACTCTGAAACTCGCAAAAAGCTTGTTAGTAACTGTACAAAACAGGGTGAGAAATAAGGAAATCTCCTTACTTCCAATATCCGTAAATCCAGTCTAAAATGTCCAAAAAGCTAATCCATGCTAACTAGATATAGACCGAGAAACGTAAATTAAAGATTCTTCAATACATCCAATCACAAGTGTGAGCACAAATCAACATATATGGAGCAAATCACCAAAGAATACATTTTTCGTTGGCATAATAACGACAGTTTATTAAAGAAAACGAAAAACACATACCACAGCCGAGTGCACAACTGAAAAGACAATCATATCAGCTTCAGATGGCTTCAGTCCACCTCCCATAAGAACAGACTTTGTGATCAACTCTTCATTCAACTTGCCAAGACTTTTCAAAGTCACACTGGAATTTTCCAAAAGAGACTCAGCAAATTCTATCCATTTCAGCAGCTGCCACCAAGATTAAGTCGGTCGCACCAAAATGCTTAATTTTCAAGCGACTAAAATAAAGCACAAAGAAAAATAAAATTAACCATAAAAACTTATAAAATTACTTCTTTGTTGTTAACTTGTAGATCCCCATTTCCTGATGAACTCAGTATTCGTGTGCAGAGGCTCTTCACGTCACTCCCCAAATCACTTGAAAACTCATTCTGCAAAACCAAAGCATCGAAGACTCTGAATCCGTTCTCAAAAAGTTCATCAATTAACGTCCATAAATGAAAAGAGAACGAAAATGAAGCTTACCGGATCCAACGAGAGGTATTTACAGAGAGCAAAAACAATATTTTGCTTCGCAATCACAGATGCCATCGATCGAAATCTTAAATTGTGTCAAAATCACTTTCCTTGTCGGAAAATTTAAATTAAAATTAACTCCAATCCCCGATAGTTGAGTGATAAACCATCAGAAATTTATTCTCTAGGGTTTTAAATTTGGAATGTGGTACTCTTTTTATTGGGCTTTACTGACTGGGCCCAATTTCGTTTTCCCTTGTTCAGTCCAATTGAAATAATAAATAAATACTTTGAAAAGGACGAGTTGATAATGATAATGATAATGATGATGAATAACAGATGGTAACAATGGCACACCTGTGTGTATTAAAAGTTATATTTTATATAAATTATTTAATTCAGTGATATATTAGAAATAGAATTTAAAAAAATATTTTTTTCTCATATCTTCATTTTGTAAAATCTGATATATTTAAACTTGTAAAGGATAAAGATAATAATAACTTTAGAAAAATTTAAAATATATATATGTTTGATTTGTAAAAATAAAAACATAATAAACTATACATTTATTTAAGTGATCGAGTTTTAAGATATAATAATTTTAACCTAATATTTTATTTATTCTAAAATAATATAATATTTAAAATAAGACTATTTTAGGTAGATTAGTTTTAGTGACCAAGATAGTTATTTAAAACCACTCAATCTTAATGTTAATAATGAATAATAATAATACTACTAATAATTTGAAGTGTATTTTTTATACAGCATCTTTAGCCGGTAGTACACTCTTTTCTTTTCTTTCTTTTTTTGATTAAAACACACGTGAGGATGGGGGATCGAATGAGACCACTGGGCTACAGGCCGGCATCTATACTAAGAGAAAGAAGTTTCACCGATTACTCATTGAACCGAGTATTTAACTCCATCAAAATGAAATCTATTGCTGCATTAAAAACATCAAAGTGGTAATGATGTTCTATTGAATAAACCGTCGCTAATTAAAACCGCCGATCCACTTTTTTTTTATTTTTTAATAATTTAGCGACGGTTTTAGCAATAACCGTCGCTAATATTTGCGACGGTTTTTGATAAAACTGTCGCCGATCCACATCGGCGACAGGTTTACTAAAACCGTCGCAAAAGTAGCGACGGTTTTCACAAAACCGTCGCTAAAACCGTCGCTAAATAAAAAAAATGGGCTGGGTTACATCTCAGTACACCCCTAGCGTAGATCCGTCTCTGCTCAGCAGTACACTCGTTTCTACTGGTAAATTTATGCCATCTGATATTATATTATTATATTTTTCTATTTGTAAAAAAACTACTAATATTTATGTTATAAAAAGGAAAAGAAAATAATACGCACATTCTTCTAGCAAAATGTACGGTGTTACATAGGTCATAGTTCTTAGTATTTTTCATCTGTACACTGCTCAAAGTTATTACACATTGATACATTAAGTTTCAAATAGATACTTCGTCCAGACAAAAAAGGAGCAAAACAAAAGAAAGATTCAACAGTTATTCATTCTGCAGGACAAGCATGGGCAAGAGAATCAGTTTAGCTAATTCAGGCTGGAACATAAGATTCGAGCAGGAGTCTTGCTGGGGACGGCGATCTGATTTCGACCATCAAATAAACAAACTTCCACTGTTTATCAACCTTGTCCTTGAACATCTCAGCACCTACTAACCCAGCTCCATGGGGACCGCGAATGTGGAAATTAACCTAATATTTGCCAGATAGATCCGTAAATAGAATGTAGGCCTAACAGACAGAGACATTAAATTGTTGTGTACTCTAGTAGGCACTACAGATATGAAAAGAAATAGGCTACCTCAATATGCTCGCTGCCATCTTCATCAGTCCATATTCGATTAGGGATGCGTTGGCGAGCAGCTCGGTTCCGGCTTTCCTGGCCGTACCCAGTTATAGGGGATCCGATTCTAACTCTAACCTGGCCCAAAGGAGGTAAAAATGTTGAAAGCAGAATCACAGGAATGATTGGAGAGGTACAGAGATAAAATCAGGAACTGTATCATTAACTCAATATCAATATCAGATAAATGGATCCGAAAAATCAAAAAATCGAGTCTATGAACCAACATGATGCTGAGTTTGTTGTCGCTAAAAATCAAATCATCAAGTCTAGAGACCGACATGATGCTGAGTTTCTTGTCATTTTAACACTCTTATAAATCCATTATGATTTCGCAGAAAAATTCCCATGAGTTTCTTCCTATCAAGAGACCAGACTTCATCATTTGACTTGAGACCAACAATCAAGTTTAGGAAAAGAGGTGAGAGGATCTTTAAAGTTAGAAGATATGAATCATCTGTTCAATGCCCAAATATTTCTAATTCGGTAACTGTCATTCACGAAAATTTACCTGATCATGTTTTACATCAATTCACAACCACTGATCAAAAGATGAGTAAAATCCACATGAAAAGGAGTTGGAAGTTGAAAAGAGAAAACATATAATTGAGCGAACCTGACTGTCATTTTTTATTCTTTCAAGAGCCTTCCCAAAATTTTATACCTGATAAAGATCGGTATATAAAAGTCAGAAACTAAGGTTTCATTCCCAAGAATTTCATCATATACCACAAGTTTATTCCTTCGTAAAGAAACCTCACTCTTTAGGTTCAAATATAAGTTCCTTGAAAATAGCATATCCTGCAGCTGCTGCAATTCCCAGTCCAGCTAGGATGAGAACACTGTAAGAAGCTCCCTCCGTAAATGTCATTGGTTTCTCAGGTATATTATATGTTGGAGTATCAAATGGATCCTCGACTGTGGTGACATCTCTTTTGGTCTGTATGGAAAAAATAAAGAATAAAAGTAAATCTTTGATTATCAAGGTAATTTCAAAATGGTAAATATAGCAAGTAAAAAATTATTAGCAAGAGAAGATTTAAGCTTAAAGTTAGCTTTGATGACTTAAATGCTATTCTAGACGATCAAATGTTTGAAGTTCACCAATCAACGTGGAGCTCGCGAGTTGCTGATATATACAGCATAATGAGCATATTATCTAGCTTGACCTTGAAATCAATATGCAAAATTACAAAACATTCTTGCATTAATCACAACACCTGGTAAGATTTGTTAGTCAGTGCAGTCCTGCTGTGTAGATATATAAGATTTATTTGGAAGTCTCAAAATTCCTTGAACTATCAGAGTATCAGTAGGGGTATCAATTTTCTTTTTCACCCAGGGGCTCATTCTGCTTCAGATCCGCATTTCATAATTTTCAGAAAAAAAATTTAATACGACTTTGCCTCAAAGAATAAAGCCTTGAAGGAATATAAGATAGCAATATCTAATAATAGATAAGAGAGCGAATGCATTGTGACGTTTTCGATTTTTCATTCACATGAGAAACAGGGCAACTAAGCAGGAAGACACAAGTGCTTTCAGTTATATGCAATATAAAAAAACAGGCCCGGTAAGGGGCAAGGGGGTGCATCCTTCACGGGGATTCTCGAAATTTCGTTTGTAACTTCCTTCAGACGTACTAAGTCAGAGATGAGGGGATAGAAAAGGTTTCTACGTTAAGATATCAAGTTTTTTAATGGCGTTTAGGTTAAAAGTAAAACCTCATTCGAGCTCTTCCGTGTTGACTCGGAAGTTCTTGATGCCATGGACCTAGCATAACCAGGAATTGTAATGTTCACCCCATTGACCTCAAAAACTCCCGAAGACGAACGAAGATTCGCAAATTTTCCATTTCCCAATCCTCTAAACAATACCGAGACGCCTACCAAACGTCATCATCCGATCAAATTCTCCACTCAGCGGTAAAACCCATAAAAAATCTTAATTTCCAGGTCATTATTCGAACAAAAATGAATAAGTATACTGACCAGCTGCCATATCCGTATTCAATTTGCGAACGTTTTCTGCTCGAATTACGTGTCTTATCGTGATACCAGGTTCCTGAGCCACCTGCAACCTATGTGCAACTGAGTATTAATAAAATGAATACAAAAAAAATCGAGTGAATTGGTAAAGCCTGTGCTTAGAATACCTGGTAAATATGATTTTAAGAGCCCTGATCGATCTCATTTTTCTTTGTTTCAGAGCAGGTTTGCTCTGCTTCTTCAGGATTTCCACCCGCTTGCCAAAACCCTAACGTGTCAGGGTTCTGACAGTTAGCTGATGCAGGATATTTCAATTTAGACCCGCTTAACTTCTGTATTTGGCAATCAACCCCGATGTTTATTATATATTCCATCTATTATACCGACAGTTTTGGTGTGTCAAAATCACACCAAAAATCTTTCAAATTATGCCTCCTAGAACTCGTTCATGGTGTGGCCTTCATTGGGTGGTTTTGGGTGGTAAATCTCGCGCTTATGTGCAACTTTTCTTACTTAAAAAAGAGCAAGTTGGTTGTGAGACGGTCTCCATATCTTTGTCTTGAGACGGGTCAATCCTACCGATATTCACAATAAAAAGTAATACTCTTAGCAATCTTTTTTCATGGATGACCCAAATAAGAGATATGTCTCACAAAATACGAGATGTGAGACCGTCTCACACAAATGTTTGCCTTTCAAAAACTGATCACATTATCACACTTTTTTTTTCTCATTTCGAATATGAGGTGCAATTATTTTTTCTCATATTTCTTTTCAACTTTTGCAACATTTTCTCAACTGTAAGTTCGTTCCATCTCTTCCCATTAATTTTTTCAAAATATATATGTTTCTTGACAGCAAAATTTTATTGCAGGACGGTTCGAGACTGTGGATGGTGAAAAGGTGGCCATGGGGGTGACTGCTGATCGATCGGAGAAAACCAAGGCCGGAATTTGTTTGGGTTTATTCCTACGATCCCGACCAAGGATGGTTTTATAATTCTTCAACTACTCGGCATGATAATATGTCACAATATGAAAGGTGCACCATCTCTTTGTGAAGATAACGTCAATAGTCAATGTATAATTTAATTCATCGATAATTTGACATTATTGTATGATAAAGTTCTATATCATTGTTTTATAAATTTTATAATGCCCATGAAAAAATGAACATAAGTATTTACATGATATATTAAGACTCGTATTACGAAAATAATATGTTACAGACACAATATGTGTATCATCGATATTAATATTGTATTAAACCTTCCAAAAATGGATTAAAAATACTTTGATGCTAAAAGAACTCTACAATTTACAGTGCTTACTGCTTAGCAGCAGCCCCCTACACCAATACGTATAAGGATAGCAGCGGTTCATTGGCACTCGGACTGCAGAATTTTTTTAAAAAAAATTATTTATAAATTTTGTATAATTTTGAATTAATTTGATATTATTACTATTAAATTAATTTAAAATATTAAATGATTCTAGAGTTTAAAATTTTAATCCAACTAGAATCATATTTGTCTTTTTTTTGTGGGTTTTAGGTCGTATTTTATAAACACTGACTTTTAAAATATCATTAATTTCATGTAGAGGATCACGTCATGTGTTTTTTGGATTTTCCACATCGGATAAATGCCATTTACGCAATTTGTTGGATACCAATTTGTGTATTTTTAAGCATAGGATATCAAAATTAGGTGTATTCCATATTTGATCCCATATTGACATGTTACGAGAGACGCATACAAAGGGACGAAAAAATTTTCACTCGAACAAACTAACGATTCTTTATCACAAATACAAGTAGGTGAGACGGTTTTACGAATCTATTTTGGTGAGACGGGTCAATTCGATCTATACTCAAAATAAAAATTAATATTTTTAACATAAAACATATTATTTGCGAATCGACTCAAATTGGAGGTTCATCTCATAAAACTGACCCGTGAAACCGTCTCATGTAACTTTTTGTGTTGTGACGTATCGGGATCAGAGTAGAATTTAGTGTGAGTGAAAAATTTCTTTTAAAAAAATTCTTTAACTTAAGCTATAGCAGCTCTTTCTTTAAATGTTAAAAAATGAAACCGAACATAGAGAAATTGTTCGAGCTGAGATATATAGTCAAAATACTAACACTACTCAAGTCTAGTCGTTTATTGTATATGTGACTTCCAAGTCGATCTTGCAGCACTTGGTTAGCATAAAAAACGTTCGAACTAACTTGATCAGCTTGAAAACTTGTAGAGAATTGAGTTAGCTTTCCAAATGCTCTTCCTGATTTTCATTTGGATTTGGGTTGTGAGATATGAACAAATACCAGAACTTGTCAAGTCTGACTGTTTGTCGTATACGTGACTTTCATTTGTACTCTGCGACGTCTGGTTAGCATGAATGACATCTGAACTAACCTGATTGCCCTGAATTATAACTTCTAGATAATTTAGTCAGGTTTCCATTTGTTTTGCCCGATTTTCATTTGGATTATTAATTTATGAGATATCATCGAAATACTTAAATTCGCTAGATTTTCAACTTGACTACATATGAGTTTCAGCTTCTCGAATCTTCTAAATTGACATCCAACAACTACACACTTAATAAAATATGTTATCAACATATTAACAAGCCGATTTCAAAAAAAAAAAAAACATATTAACAAGTTTTTGTTATCATCAAAATCAAAATTGTTAACTTTTTCACAACCCAACATGATACGTACATTGTGTGCATATTAAATATCATAGTTTATATAACACAACACATAATCACATTTCGTATTTTTTTTTTGCCAAGAAGTTAGTGACCAAGGTAGTTATTCAAAATCACAAAAACTATATAAATAAATAATTGCATATTTTTACGTCGACATGAATATTTATTCTTTTTTACAGTGGCTGTCAATTAAAGAACGAATATAAATTAATTGAACTAGAAATCCTTTCACTTTTCATCATTTGCTCGCCACTTTAATGCTTTGTACAATGGAAAACATATATATGGATACACATTATACACTCCATCTTTTTCTTTAAAAAAATTTTATAAACTCAATTTGTTAAAAATTATTCAGTAAAAAAAATGTTAAAAATATAAAGTACGCACATTTTTTGTCACGCATTTTGTATATTATTTTTATCATCGTCAAAAATATAATAATCCGGGAATTAAAATCTTTTTTATAATTAAACATTTAAACCATTAATTTATTATTTTCACCGAGGACCATGATCCTCTATTGTGGCATCCCCATAGTAAAGGATGTTGTGCCACAATTTTTTTTAAAAAAATCTTTTATATATATATTTTAATCATTTTTTTGATTTTTTTGTTTTAATCCTTTTTCACTCCACTCAAAATTTTTATTTTTAAATATTTTTTGCTCCTTTTAAAATATATTATAATTTTTTTTCGATCTTTCTTACTTGTAGAACTAAATGTTTACCACATTAATGAAAATTCGATGTTTTTTGATAGAATTGATTGATGGGGAAAAAACACAAATTTTTAATCTTGTACGAGCATCGATGAAAATGGACAAATCAAGCATGCGAAAAGAACTAAAATTGAAACATAAAATATATTTTACTTTCAAAACAAACGAGGTAAAAAAATGTCAAAAGAAAAATCAAAAATAGAAAAAAAAAAGAATTATAATATATTTTTAAAAAGCAAATAATATATTTAAAAATTAAAATTTTGAGTGAAAGTAAAAGAAAGATTAAAACAAAAAATTCAAAAAAATGAAAAAATATATATATAAAAGATTTTTAAGAAAAAAATTTGTGGCACAACATCCTTTACTGTGGAGATACCAAAGTAGAGAATCCTGATCTCGTCATTAATATGATGTATAGGGTAAAAATTTATAAAAACTAATTATTACCACATGTCTCGCACCATCACATATAGTATACTTTTTAAAAAAATATTGGCCCTATCACTAATGGTTGTGAAGGATTCAAAAAACTGAAAAATTATATATATAAAAAAAAGAGTTTTAGGGGATATACTTTTCTTTCTTTTTTGTTACATATACACATGCTTTTTTATATAAAAAAATATATATGGATTCAAAACCATTTGGTCTGTGAGATCAGATGATGAAAGATATATGATATATCGACCATAAATCAATATACATGAATATCATAATGATTTGTGATTATGATATTTTGACATTTGTAGAATCCAGAGTCAAACAAATATATACAATCAACTAATGTTTAATCAGTTACAATAAACGATGCATTGGGTTTTTAAGTAGAATCACACAGAAAAAAAAGGATTGGCATTTTGAAATTGAGCAGATCTCATGTGTTGAGTCGACTAGATCCATATACGGAGAGAAAAAGAATAGTTTTTGATATAAAAATAATATTTTCACATGAGTTTTGTCAAATCTATCTCAGAAAATTGACGCATAAAAGATTTTCTTCAGAGTTTTAAAATTTAAAGTTTTATACAAAACTTTAGAATGTTGTTTGTGTTGTCACTCACTTCCATTGGAGCGTAATTCAACTTCTTTAGACAATTGACGAACGAGAACCACAGGAAAAACATACAAATCAACATATCACACGCCAACTTTAAAAACTCAGAAAATTAATTAAATTTCTTTTTCGGGTTTGAATCTAAAGCAGCAAGAAAAGTTTAAAGGCAGAGGTAGAGTCCCTCTCCAACCCACCTGCTTCCGGGCTCACATTTATTCTTCACTCCCACCTTCTTTATTGCCACCACCCACTCTATTTATTCCTCCACCGACTTTTTTCCCTGTTTTTAAATTTTATTAATTAATTTATATATTTTATATTAAATAAATAAACAAAGTTTTACAAAAAAAATAAAATTTGGAGATCATGCTATAAAATTATACAGTGTTTTTTTTTTAAAAAAAAAAATAAATTAAAGGGCATGCTGAAAATGCTTGAGTTAGAGTACAAGGCAAGTCATGAAAATTTATGGGTCGTGAAATAATTGATTAGTTCCCCATTTTCCGTTGATAATAATTGTCATGTATGATGATATATTATGCCTTATTCGAGCAAATTGATGGAAGTTGGTGGACAAGGGATCATTGTCATTTATGCTAAAATTCTTGTACAAAATGTAAATAAATGACACATTTTACGATTATAGAACTTTACAAGAAATGGATAACCGAAGATTATATGATCACTTGAAGGTATATCAAAGTACATTCACATAAATAATATATTTATATGAGATATCGCAAAAAAAATCATTTGAAATGTTTAAACCTGATTCAACTCATGAATAATATTACTTGTTATATTAATAATATTATTTTCATTATATTATTGATGAGTTGATTATTGAGATGAATTTTAAATTTAATTCAACTCATGAAAAATATTAGCCAATTCTTATCGAATATATAAATTAATATATAAATTTTTCACAAAAAATTCGAAATTGATGTATAATATTTTTTGGTTTCCCTCTCTATTTATTTGTTTATTTAAGTTAATAATAAAATCAGCCATGTCTGGCATCTTTGGAAGGAAAAAAAGGTTCCGAGAGGAGAGGAGTGCTTTAAATGCTGAGGTCGCCTGTCGCAGGCTGGATTTACCTGTTATGTACGCCATTCACCTTTCATGAAGAATATTCCGGCGATGCTTGCCACATTCTTGAGTTCGTTTCTTTTCTCTTGGGCTGAAACCGTTTCTGTTTTGCTGTCCGCTACTTCACTCTCACTCTGTCTTCCGAAGTCTAACCTCCGTTTCCCATTTATTCGTTGGCTTCTGGTCCAGCTCATTTGAATTTTTTAAATTCTTTTCTGGGATTTCTCGTGTTTTTCCTCAGGTCTCGATTTATAGCCGTTAAAGTCATTGCAAACGTAATCTTTGTATGTACGTGCTTTGATTATTTTGCATGTTTTTTGTGTACTTTAGGCAGCTATAGTTCTTGTGTTGAAGAATTAGACAAATTTTAAGAATTATCAGTCGTTTCAGCTGCTTTTCAGACTCCGCTTACGCCTGACTGTTTCTCCCTGAGTCGTTGAGCTCCGTTTTTCGGTAAACAAGAATTATTCCTCATTGGGTTCCATTAGACTTTACAATGTCTTAACCTTTTATGAGCAGCGAGGCAGTTTCTTGAAAATGAGAAATTTGCTCGTTGTTTTCTCTCTCATTTATTTATCTCCATTTTTGGTGACATCTTTTAGCCCTTCTTTAAATGACGATGTTCTGGGGTTAATTGTGTTCAAGGCTGATGTCAATGATCCTGATGGCAAACTAAGTTCTTGGAACGAAGAAGACAATACCCCTTGTAATTGGTATGGCGTAAAATGTAACCCCAGATCCAATAGAGTGTCGGACCTTGTTCTTGATGGCTGTGGGCTCTCAGGAAAGCTAGGCAGAGGCCTTCTCCGAGTGCAGTTTCTTCAAAAGCTTTCGCTTGCTAGAAACAATCTTACAGGCATGTTAAGCCTCAGCCTTGCTCAGTTTCCTGATCTCAGGGTCTTGGATTTGAGTGATAATGGCTTCTCCGGGTTGATTCCAAGTGATTTCTCTAACCAATGTGGGTCATTGCGATCAGTTTCCTTGGCTCATAACAAGTTTTCAGGCATTATTCCCGAGAGTTTGAGCTCATGTTTTATGCTTGCTTCCGTCAACTTTTCGGGTAATCAGTTTTCCGGGGTGCTGTCTTCTGGGCTCTGGTCATTGCCAGAGCTTAGGTCTCTTGATTTGTCTGATAATATGTTAGAGGGTAAAATTCCTAAGCTCATAGGAGGTTTGAGCAATTTGAGGGTATTAAACTTGCGTAATAATCAGTTTACCGGTGAAGTCCCTCATGAAATTGGGAATTGTTTGCTTCTGAGGTTAATTGATTTTAGCGAAAATTTGCTTTCTGGATGGCTTCCAAGCACAATGCAGAATCTTGCTTTGTGCAATAGTTTAGTTTTACACAAAAATGGATTCGTGGGAGAGGTGCCCAAATGGATTGGAGAAATGAGAAGCCTTGAGACCCTCGATCTTTCTGCAAATAGGTTTAGCGGTCAAGTTACCGATTCAATCGTGAAGGTTCAGTCATTGAAGATTCTAAATGTATCCAACAATGCCCTCACTGGAAATTTGCCCCAATCTATGAGCATTTTTTCAAACCTTCTGGTATTTGATGTCAGCCATAATTATTTGACTGGAAATCTTCCTCCTTGGATATTTAATCTTGGTTTGGAGCAAGTTCTCTTGTCAGATAACAAATTAAGTGGCAGCATTGACAATGCCATTGATTCTTCAACAGAAAATTCTCGTAAAAAGCTCTTGATTTTGGATGTATCCCAGAATAAGTTATCTGGTGTTATTCCATCTTCTGTTGGGGATTTTAGCAGCTTAAAGTTCTTGAATATGGCAAGGAATTCATTCATGGGCGGCATACCTGCAGATATTGGACAGTTGAAGGCCTTGAGAGTTATTGATTTGAGCGAGAATCAGTTAAATGGCAGCATTCCTTCTGAGATTGGAGGAGCCATCTCTCTTAATGAATTGAGACTGGAGAGGAATTTGTTGGGGGGAAACATTCCTTTGACTATTGAGAATTGCTCTTCACTGATGATTTTGTAAGTTTTATGCCTGTTATACGATTTGAATTTATTTATCGTGCAACTTGTTAATATTGTGGCTCTTTTTCAGTATTTTGGTTAATGGCTCTTATTTAAGCTACTCTAGTCATCTTGTTACTAGCTAAAGCTATTTCATAGTTGTGATGGAGAACATTTTTTGTGGTTAGATTTCGTCCTACTTAAATGATTGAAAATGAATTGCCGAGATGTTAAATATGTCATTGTACAATCTTAGAATGCTATTTAGTTTTGCGATTACTGTAAGATGATATCTTTAGAGCATGCCATCCCTGAAATAATCTATTCTTAAGAAATTTTCTTGGTGAAGAATCTTGATTCAAAACCCCTCAACGGCCAAGTTGTTCAGTCTCTGCCGTTCTAAAAGGAGTTCCTTTTGTATTTTGCTGTGTTTGGACAGGTCTCTTGCTCATAACGAAATAATGGGATCAGTTCCTGCTTCTCTTGCCAAGCTTAGCTACCTTCAATTTGTAGATTTCTCCTTCGACAAGCTGACAGGAACACTACCAAAGCAGCTGGCAAATCTTGTTCGCTTGCAGTCGTTTAACATTTCAGAGAACCAACTACAGGGTGAACTGCCTGCTGGTGGTTTCTTCAACACCATTCCACCATCATCACTATCAGGAAATCCATCTCTTTGTGGAGCGGCAATCCATAAAAGTTGCCCTACCATCCTTCCTAAGCCGCTCGTACTCAATCCCAATTCTACGGATGATGCACCAGGTATCAACCCCCAAGGTTTTCGTCATGGGAAGAAAATTCTCAGCATTTCGGCCTTAATTGCCATTAGTGCAGCCGCTGCTATAGTCATTGGTGTAGTTTCCATAACTGTTCTGAATTTCCGTGTACGGTCTTCCACTTCTAGTTCTGCTGTAGCTCTTACATTTTCTGGTGGTAATGAATTTAGCCATTCACCAACTGGAGATGGCGTTTCTGGAAAACTTGTTATGTTTTCAGGAGACCCCGATTTTAGCACTGGGACACAAGCTCTGCTCAACAAAGACTGTGAACTTGGCCATGGGGGATTTGGCACGGTCTATCGAACTATTCTTGGAGACGGACGTTCAGTCGCCATCAAGAAACTCACTGCTTCTGGTCTTGTCAAATCCCAAGAAGATTTTGAAAGGGAAATCAAGAAGTTGGGGAGAATTCGTCATGATAACCTCGTGGCACTCGACGGTTATTACTGGACCCCATCACTACAGCTTCTTATATATGAATTCGTCTCAGGTGGAAATTTGCACAAGCATCTACATGAAACATGTGCTGGAAATTACCTCTCATGGAAAGAGAGATTCAATATCATTCTTGGTGCAGCGAAAGGCTTAGCTCATTTACACCTGAAGAGCACAATCCACTACAATTTAAAGTCGAGCAATATCTTAATTGATGGCTCCGGTGAACCTAAGGTCGCGGATTATGGCTTAGCAAGACTATTACCCATGATGGATCGATACATTTTGAGCAGCAAGATTCAGAGTGCCTTAGGCTACATGGCACCGGAGTTTGCCTGCAAAACAGTGAAAATAACCGAAAAATGTGATGTTTATGGATTCGGTGTATTGGTCTTGGAGATAGTGACCGGCAAGAGCCCTGTCGAGTACATGGATGATGATGTTGTGGTGCTATGTGATATGGTTCGAGGAGCATTAGAAGAAGGCAGAGTGGAGGAATGTGTGGACAGTAGGTTGGAGGGGACATTTCCTATGGACGAGGCGATTCCAGTGATGAAACTAGGCTTAATCTGCACGTCCCAGGTGCCATCGAACAGGCCCGACATGGAAGAAGTGGTTAACATATTGGAGCTGATTAGATGCCCTTCAGAAAGCCAGGATGAATCCTTCTAGGATTTCAGGAGATGCATTAACTAAGACTGGATCTTCCCCAAACAAGAATCCTGTTAGTTTATGTTTCAAGAAGTGATCAGATGTAATTCTTGGTGTTATTTTGATCCCATTATGTTCCTTTCCCCACGAAAAAAAAACCTCTCGGATTTTATAATTTTATGTCAAATTCGAGCTTCTTTACTAGTTCTTTTTGCTGATTCCGACTCGGGACCTTTAGAATATTACTAAATCTTGAGTCATTACTGATGCCATCCTTCCACTTCAAAAATCTCGATGATGTGAAAACCATTTTGTTTGCTTTTTTTTTTTCATGTGGAGCGAGGATAATGTCGGCCTTTTTTGACAAATCCAAAAGCATAAATTCACACACACACGAGCGTCTTGTGTATATCAATCTACAAATTGTGACAGATGCAAATTATATATGGGTCTGGCAAGTCAAAAACAGAAGTTGATAGTCTGGCCGCAGGGTGATCAAGATTCTGATTTCCCCACTCCCCCAAACGAATAAATCTAAGTCATGAATATTAAAACAATACAACCAAAGAGAATGGAGAAAACCCATCACACAGAACGAAAAAAAATGGTCAAGAATGGAAATAAAATATAAGGTGCTGTCAATGTATGTTCGCAACTAACATCAACCTTTTAACATATAATTCAGTCAAACATATTCCCAAATTTTGTGATGTTTTTTATTTCATGCAAAAAAATTAGTTTAGTTTCAACTATAATTTTATAGAAAGTATTGATAGATTTAAAATTCTCATTTTCCGCTCAATCCATGGCTTCCTGCTAATAGTACAGCTCAATGTATTTTCTGTCTTTTCTTCTCAGAGAGTTTGAATTTTTTATTTATTTTCGACAGAATAAGACACATTGTTAGGTTTTTATGCCCTCGAAATTCACGTGCTTCCTCCTTTCTTCTTTATGTCAATTTATCACATATTGAAACCTATCTGTTTGTCTTTTTCTTTTCCATTTCTTCAAGATATGTACTCTTTTGTGTGTACTTTACCAACTTTTAACGATATACAAATATATTTGTTATACGCACCAACACACAATATATATATATAAGGTAGTTACGTTTGTAGTTAACAATAAATTATAATTTATGATAACGATGTAACTTAAACTCAAATCTATCAAACCGTTTTGATGTAACTTAGATATCGATAGTAGGAACGAACGTTTATCGCATTACCAAAAGTTATAGGAGTATGTTTCTTGTGAGATGGTCTCACGAACCTTTATCTGTGAGACAAGTCGATCCTACCGATATTCGCAATAAAAAATAATACTCTTAGCATAAAAAGTGATATTTTTTAATGAATAAACCAAATAAGATATCTGTCTCACAAAATACGATCCGTGAGACTGTCTCATAAAGTTTTTGCCAATTTATAGTCCATGATAATGGTGTAATTCAAATATTTAAAAGCGTAAAACAAATCATGCATTACGTTTATATTGCTCTATCCAATAAGGATAATTAGTGCATCCTAACAATATATATATAATATTTTGAGTATATAATATTTAATTTATAGACTACAGCTGGACATTTAAAGCAAAAGTGTTTAATGATCATGTTTTTTGGAATGAATTGTTTGTAGCATGGGCAAGGGATGGAGTAACTCAAATGAGTTGTCCCCTAGCCTGATACTACTAATCTTGGGAAAATTTATTGGCAAGACTGTGTCGTGCCCTAAGTTTACCTAATCGATTTGGCCTACACATGGAACAACTATAAGTTCACATACGCAGCATTTATCCAGTGCACTTGAGTACCTACCTCTCACTCAATTTCTCGTCCAGATCTTTATTTTACGCCTATGTTACTCTATTTTTACCGTTGTCTTCTATTATTAACGAACGTTCGATCTCTATTCGACCGACATATTTTATGAAAAAATCAACTCGATTTTAACCTACATTTTTGTAAGAATAATCGAAAGTAACCCGACAAACCGATATTTTTAAATTCAATCTATCCGAGATAGTTGAACTGAATGAGTGAAATTTGGCTGGGCAAACCTAAAATATGGCACGAGCTCTAGCACTTGTGCAACATAATGATGGTATATCTGTCGAGCCATGAAAAATTGGCATGCCCGCATATAATAATAGCAATTTATAATATATTATATTTAACTCTAAGATTTGAAATTAACATGGAAGAAATAGTGCGCAAGGGGGGACAAGAAAGTTGATAAAAGCCTGCATTGTGAATTTTTTGGAAAAATAAAGGGTGACATGAAGAATAATAATATTCATACTTTAAAGGAAGAGAAAGTTGGTCCAAGGATAATCAAAAGGTGATTTGAAATGTCGAGAAATTGGCCTTCGTTCTTTGGTCGTCGTTTTTTTTTGTCTTCAGTCCCTACGTACTTTTTTAGTACCATATTTCCACATGAAATGTACCAACTTTTGTATGACATAGTACCACAATTTTGTGGGTAGTAAGTGAACCCAATCAAAAAAATATTTTGATTGGAGATTTTTCACTAACTTCACCTTGAAATATCACATTTTATTAATTTTTTATTATAAGAAATTGAGAGATGCGACAATATTCATGCAACACAATGAAAGCTCATGATGTTGTAATTGAAGAACACCACTTCCAAAATATACTTAAAATTGTCAAAAAAAAATTATAATAAACCTCATAGTGATCATATAGATGTGTTCTCTTGAGATATGAAATCACGATCCTTTAATTTATACTATTATTCGACGTAATATATAGTTGTATGTTTGTACAATTCTTTTTTTTTACCGAAAAAGACGGCTTTTCACCCTCAACCTTGATATAGAATAGAGATTAATACCATAAATTTATTACATTTTGACATTTATAATAACCCTCATGGAATTTTTTAGAAAATAACATCCATCTGTTTTTTGGTTTTATTTTTTCCAGGTCACAAGTCAATGTTTATTCAAAATTTAAGTGTTTTCATAGGTTGTAATTGTTTTGTTTAATAAAATATTATTGAATATGTATACATTTAGTAATAAAATAATTAAGCTAAATGTTTAATGTTAATTTTGAAAAAATAACATAAATTATTAAGTTGTAGGTACCTAAATATTGTGTACTGATCAGGTGTATGTGCATTGTTAGATATTTTTTTCCCTGACAAATTAGTTCTATACATTTCCTAGTAGAAGAAGATATAATATAAATGGTTTGCAATAATATTTTATTACTTTTTATTTGATATTATAATATTTGATGAAAAGGTAAATTTGATTTTTTCAAAAAAATAGAAGTATGTCCACACGACAAATTGGGCGAGTGTCGGTGCAAATCAAGTATTTGGTTCGAGAAGAGATATAAATGTTATATTATATATTAATTTCGGTGATTTTTTTTTGAAAATTTAAAGTTTTTTTTAATGACGGTGTAACTCGCAGACTCGTAGATGTATATTATATAAATCTTTAAGTTAATATAATAATCTATAAATTATGTTGATCAGATAGATTTTACTGGACAAATTTTATACGACAATGTGAAATTTTAAGGATTTTAAATATAGTAATTGTTGTAGTAATCGGTCTATTAAATTAAAAGAGAAAAATGTCTAGTGAATTTAGTTAAAAACTGATTGGGCCTCCTCGGTTAATTTGGCATTGATAGTAACTTAGTTATACAAGTTTATTACTTTTTGAAAATGAACTATACGTTCTATTTTCCGTACCAAAAATAAAAAAAAGACCGAGCTTACGACTTCTTATAACCAACTAGCACGATCATAGAAGTTTACAATTTTTTATGATCAATATTCAAAAGTTCGATTCTTTTTATTAACATTTTTTCACAGGAATATGTTTCTCTCACACATAGCTTGTAAATGCGTTTTACTTAGCTATCATGATTTGCCAACTATTGCGTAGCTCGATGGTTCACTAATCACTAAGTACGCACCGAAAAATAGCGATGTTAGGTTTTCAAAATATGTTATTTAATATGGTATTGATCGACTCATGTACTCAAACCCATGCTTCATTGCTTCAGAACGTGAGAACCGATAGTTGTTATATTTGATAGGCATTGGGTAAGGCACCGCGCTAACTTAGTCGCCTGCATATCATGTTAGTCACATAAATGACATTGAAAAAGTCACGTGCAAAAAACTATTTCAAAAATATGTTGATAGAAAGAATCGAATAAGGACTATTATTTATGGTGATATTTTCATCTATAAGAGCCTACATAACAAACGATTGACTCTCACTTAGTTCAACTAATACATAATTGACTTTGATCTTTATGATGAGTATAACGAGCATATAAATCTTAATTTTAAATCAAGCGCATCAATATACCAGTATAACAAAACCAGTAGTTACGAGTTAAAGAAAACTTTCCCATCTTTATATATATAGGCATTGATAGTTCTTGAAAACTTATTTTTAAAAACTGTATTTTTCCCAATTTTTTACGATGGTGTTGGTAAGAAATATTTTCGAAATATAAAATTTAATTTAAAATTTATATAGGTCAAAAGGTCTACATGGGTTGATTTTGACCTAGCATACGGTCATGTCATCACACATTGACCTGGAAGAACATCACCTGAAACTTCAAACGTCGTCGGTTCCTTCTCACACACCCTAACCCTAATTCCATTTCCACCACTTCAGGGTTCCTCTCTCTACCATTGTTCTTCTGAATTCTGGAAATGGCTTCTGAAAAAATCAGCACGGTCCCACCTCAGCAAGTTCGCAACGCACTAGGCTCACTCCCTCCACCGCAGCTTGTGTTCCCGGAAGCTTTCGCGTGTGCCTCGCAGCCTCCGTACCTCCGTGCCTCCACCGTTGGTGTCCCTAAGACCTCCACCCGTGAGCTTACTTCCAACTTCGTTGATCACCACCAGCCCCACTACTTTCATACCCCCTCACTTCAAGCCGCCGGGTTCCGCCACCAATGGAATGCTAACTGCCGGGACTCAGGTGGAAACGCTTCGGTGGACGATGACTACGACGGTGATGAAGAAGCGGAAGAAAATAACGTGGAGAATATCGTCACCGTGGCCAAAATCAGTGACGGAAACCAAGAAGAAAGGTTTAGTGCTAACTTTAGCAGTCAGAAAAACAAAGACATTTCTGCCGCCGGTGAGCTATGAGTAACTTTATAAAAATGAAACCTTTTTCCCATTCTTAGAACTTATCCGATTTATTTCTGATTTTTAAAATACTGTTTATAGTAGAAATCAAAAAGGGGAATGTCGGGCAGAGTGGAAAGGAAAACAATAACGAGAGTGGAATGAGAAATGCCGGAGGGGGAATGTACTACCAAACATACTTGAACCAGGCAGATGGTCCAAGTTCTTCGTCAGGACACAAAGATACTGTGGGAATGGAGAATGGATGTACATTTAGCGGGAGAAAGGATAACTTGGGTTTAACTGAATCTGGGGAGTCCTTGAGGGGAATTCTATCTGATCCTCTAACGTAAGATTATTATTCTTACATGTTCAAAATTGGTACTTTGGTTTGGTATGGAGTTTCTTAGTGTATGTGAGTGATCGAAGGGTTTATATAAACTTTGTTTTTGATTTCTATGTTTCCTATTTTTTTTTTTTTGATTTTATGATAATGATTGCTTATTGTATTACTTGCGTGTTTTGGAGTATGAGGTGGAAACCATATTGCATCTGTTTTCTTGATGGTATTTATTTATGTATTGGGAGGTTAATTATATTGGAAAGTAGGAGTATGTAACAAAAGTATAGGCCTTTAAAACGTTAGATTAGACGAGATTTCAATTTTTTGCAAGCGAGTATGGTCTTACTCTGATTATAGGGTAAATTAGATATGATGATTGATACCTCAGTTTATCCTGTTATATTTGGCTCTTTATAGATTTGGTTGAGTGAAATGGACAGGGAATATGTTTGTTGATTGTTTTAAACATAAGGCCAAAGCTAATAGACTAGCTCGTTACATGGTCGAGTCACTCAAGCTTATTAATTGCTCCACAATTATCTATAAAAATGATGTGGGATGTGTAAAAGTTCCCACTTCTTGAAAGCCCACACCGAGGACAATTATTTGAGAAATTTCACTCACCTATTAACGTGTGGTGAAAGCACTTTAATACACGTTATAATGCGGTCACGCTATGGAGGTTAATTTGACGGTAGTTTTTACCTTGATTGTCCCTTCTGTCGCGTCCGCTCAACAAGAGCAATCGGGGTCAACCAAAACGATGACCTTCGAGCATAAGATCAAAAGGAAAGTTCAAACCATAAAAACTAGTTTATAAGGTGGGAGGACACCTTAAACTTATTAGTCATTCCATAATTGTTTGTGGAGCCAATATGAGTAATGTCCAAATTATCCAAAAAAAGATGAGAACATTTTTAGACCAAGTCGATATAGGAACATCTGTGAATAATGTGCACCTCTCCTGTTAGCATATATACGATAATTCTTACACCTCAAGAATGCATATTCGGTAGATTTTTCATTGAGAATAATGAATGCAGGCTTGTCTGGCCCAACACCGACACACGTCTGATATGTATTCAGATGTGTCCAAAAGAAAAAGAAATCAAATTCTGAAAATGTGTCGGAGACGGTTAAACATATTCATATAATTTTATAAATTAATGAAAATTAGCAGTATTCAACATGAAATTCAATGACATGAAATAATAATGTCAGATTCAGATTCTATACTTTCCTCTTTTATTTTGTGTTCGATCTTTAAGAGTTCAAGCAACGACATCTAACTATTCACATCATTCCACGAGTGTCTTTTTCTCCATCGGAAGCGAAGTGCACTGACGATAAAGGGAAATGATAGTTTCGGATTTAAATGAAATGAAAGGTAAGTGGCGGAAGAAGATGGTGGCACAAATGATAGAGTGGAGTGGTAGAAGAATAGGGTTTTAGCCTTTTAGGACATTTAAATTTAGATTTAAATTGTTGGCTAAATGGGCTGGGGGTTGAGAATTTGTAATGGATAAAAAAACATGGGCTTTCATCCATTAAAAGTGTAATAAATTTTTTAATAATAGTTACAATTACTAATTGTTTCAAGTCACGTATTTGATTGAAATTGTAATTTTTGGGGTGCATGTTAGTCAAACTATGTGTTTGTGATGTCTCTAGTTAGTTATAAGCAGAATTTCCAGAAGCAAGTAATGAAACAGATCGATGAAACAATACACAACACAAGGTAGTATTGATGTTTACGAAGGTTGTGTGTAATTTTGGGGATATAACTTTGTAGGGATAACTTATAATGTGATTATTAAAATAATTTGATAGGCTATGTAGTGGTTATTGATAAATAATAATATTCTTAGTTTGATTTATTAAAATCGTGATTAGATTTGTGATTAAACAAAAAATCACAAATTTTGCCTTTTTTCTTTTCATTTTTAAATACCAAAGATTGTGAAGGAAGGGTATATTAGGACTTTTCCCATTTTCTTTCCATTTATACTGACCAAGGATTTTTTATCCATGCTCAAATCAAATTAAGTGCTAAAAATATGCCCAAATCCAATTATTAACGAGTCTTTGGTTGTAAAAAACAATCATTTTTGTTAGTAAACACGGGATGAGTTGGGATTAAGAGCCGTATCCCATCTTAATTGCCTCAAGTAAACGCAGCTACAGCCAATGAGGATGATTTACAACAGAAAATATATGGACACTCCTAATCAAGATTACATTTTTCTCGCACTAGTAAAAACTAGCGCGCACATAATAAATTTTTTTTAATAACCGCTATCTACCTCCTTCTTGCCCTAGTAAAAACTAGCACACACTCTTCTTGCTACTAAAACTGAACTCGTATCAGTTTGACTGTAAAAAGCAGGAGCCTTCGACATTTATGCTCTGATATTGATATTATAAGTAATGTGAGACTGGACTTGGTGAAAGTTACATTATTTGTTTTCTTTTAGCCATGTTCTCTGAATTTTATCTTTCCTGAATGATCTCATTGCTATTATGTTTGTTCTTGTCTTTGGAGCTATTAGCTTGGCTGGGTAATGCTTAATATCACAAACTATTTATGAGAAAACGAAATTTCAAGTTTTCCGTAGTTAATGTTCTTATGATCTCTTTCATTAAGGAAATTCGCCGTGTGATATTCTCAAAAAACTTTGTATCTGATTTCGATTTACTATATGTATTTAATGTTAAATCATCTCTTCACAGTGGAAAACTTATGGATGATGCAATGATATTACCTTGTGGACATTCCTTTGGTAGTGGTGGTATTGAACAAATAATTAGAACGGTGAGTAACAAATTACTTTATTCGGTTCTCTTGTGTAAAAGAATGGTTTTCATGCTACTTCATCTAACTTCAACTATTGCAAAATAGCGATAGCCATGTTTCTAACTATTTTATTGGCAATTAGAAAATAAGACCCTTGAAGTCGCTTGTTATGGCTAGTCCAGAGACTCACTCCTACTAGATACACTTACGTTCGTGGATTGGCTATTCTCATTAGCTCAATTCAGATATATTTTATAGTAATTTTCTGCATTGACATTTATTTCAATCATTTGTTTGGATAAAACCTGTGACATGAATTCAATGGACGACTTTCAGATGCACGCCTTTTCTTGTGTTTGGTGATGGAACGGAGTGTGATGGCCATCAGGGATCACTCTGACTATGGCACTAGGATCCTAATTTCTGATCGTACCGTTCTAGTGGTCTTGCAAGGCTCCATTTTTGCTACCGATGCTAACTGCTTGAAATCACTTTTGTTGCATGATGTCTGATTGATATTTTGAATATCTCATAGAATCTATCATCTTATCTGCTCAAATGTGGGATCAAGTAATAGTGGCTATGCTCGCAACACTTATTTATGTTGATCATATTTTCTCTTTACTATATTATCAAGTTTCCTCATAACAGAGACGAGAAACTTGGGATGATGGTCTGTTTTTATTTTTTTCTTTTTTTAATTCATTATTTCAAAATTGTAGTTTAGTTCTTCATTATTTTCACGATTATAGTATCACCCTCATTCAAAATTTCAAAATTGCAGTTTCGTTATTCGCTAACTTTTATAATCATGGTATGACCCTTATTTAAATATAAATCAAATTAATTATAAAAAAGACTTTTGCGTGCCAAAGGTCACTATTTCTTATTTTCTGAGATTCCATTAAGTTTTCTATTTATTTTGTTTATTAAAAAGGAATCCAATAATTTTTTAAAATTATTTTTTCAAGATTGGTCTGTGTAGTTATATGGCATTCTTTGTGGGTATTTGTATTTCTCTAGTAAATAAATAAATGACTTTCAATTATATTTCCAATGTATTTTCAGAAAGCTTGTTGCACATGTTCACAACCAGTATCAGAGAACTCAATTGCTCCAAATCTGTGTAAGCTGAACTATTCTTTGTTTATTTTAAAAAAGCTCAACCTAATTTGATGAGAAGTGCAATTCTGCTTTCTCTTCTTATAGCTTGTGTTGTAGATCCGTACATAGGGATCAGAGATGTTATTTTTTTATAGTAGTCTTAATTACCTACCACACTTAGTAAGTTTCGAGTTTCGACTCACGAACTGGGTACACATCTCTCAATTTTTTTTAAATTTTAGTTATTCTACTTAGATTCAAAATATTCATCCATTTTACAAGATTAATTTAATAATGTATTCTTTTAATTCTCTTCTCAGAAGTCCGGGAAAGCTGAAGTTTCAGTGCTCATCTAATTGTATCAATAAGCTACAGTGAAGCGATAATTCTGTTGCGATTTTTGTTTTTGTTTTGTGTAGCTCTACGCTTAGCTGTCCAGGCATTCCAACGGGAAGAAGAGTTGCAAGTTATCCATCCATCAAAACGAAGAAAGGAACGACATGACATGGTTTGTCAAATTGTCCGTCCTGACTCTGCATTCTTTTTCTTTCGTTGTTTTTTGAAAAAGAAAAGGTCCTTAAATTTGATTCTGGATGTTGTGAAACCAATCATTTTTTTGGATTATGGAAAATAAGGGGCCTAGCTGATTATACAGCATATTTTACCGTGATTATGCCTGTGTTTTCCTAGTAATGCTGTTGTTTCTAACTGATGTTTATTTCATTGCTTTTGTAGGACAAGGGAACCTATGGAGATTCTGTGCTTGCAGATAACTTAAGAGGAAGAGGTGTTCAGTTTCCTTTCTCAGTGACGGACAGGGTTATTATAAAGGTCTTGGGAAAATGCTCATCTACTCTTTTTTTTAAAAAAAAATAGTTAAAGCTTCATACAAATCTCTTGATAGCTATTCTAACTACTAACCGAGGAAAATTGAATCAGGGTAACAAGAGAACACCTCCACGTTTTGTGGGACGTGTGGCAATTGTTACTGCACAATGCTTGAATGGCTGGTAAGTATCTTTTTTAATAATGTGACCTCTCGCTTACTCGAAAGTTTAATTCAGTATGTGCCTTTCTTGTTATGAGTTGTATGGATAATTGCATGTTCTTTTTGAATGCGTTTAATCTGATTCCTAAGAAGTAAACAATCCAATTCATTCTCAATGCCAATCCTAATTTTGTTTCTTAAAGAGAGGGTGAGAAAGGGGAGCAAGAGAGATTAGGAAGGGTAGAAAATACCTGACTAACAAGTCCTCTGACTGAAATAATGAGAACAATGTTCAATCTAAATTTCAATATATATATATACACACACACACAATTTTAGAATTCAGCATATATATATATATATATATATATATATATATATATATATATATATATATATGCTGCATTCTCGACTTCTAAGAATTTATTGTTATGTAGTCTTCAAATTGTGTTGGTGGGTGTGTTGGCGGTTTTCCCCTTCAAAAGTTGGGGAAATTTGGTATATAACCAATTTTTTTGTGACGAAGTTTAACATAAATGTTAATGATTGGACACGCGATCTTCAGATAGAAGCATCAGATTTTGTTTTGACGATTTGGTGCTCCTGAAACTATCTTCAGTAACTGCAAGCCAATCACCATTGTACGTTGCTAACCTGGTTTGTAGTAGTGATTATGGTAGATACATGTGTGTGTAAGCAACCTAATTTGAGACGGAAACTTGATTTTGAAACTGGGATATGGCAGAAGAGTGTCTACTAGGTTAAATAAGTAGGAGCACAGTTGTGGACTTGAGGTGCATTTACGTGGTATGCCTGTTTTTTCAGTTGGGTCGTGTATAAAGAAAATGGTTTTTTTTTTAAATTTTTTTTGTTTCGGTTGAAGAATTATCTCCAGCGTCAGTCAGAGTCAATTGTTTTACATCATTTGATTTGGAAAACTCATTTTACTCTCTGTCTCTGTCTATCCCATTTACCTCATATGAGTTTAAAGCTCATTTTACACACTGTCAGCTTCACCTATTTTGAAACCGACAGGTATGTAGTAAAGACGTTGGACAATGCAGAAAGTGTGAAATTGCAGTATCGCTCGCTTGCCAAAGTTGCTGAGAATCCATTGCATGGCAAGACTATGCCCAACTGGCTGTAGAGTCGAGGCCATAAAAAAACATTTACATCACAATGTACATACTGGATTCGAACTTATGATAGATATCTGCAGTAATTTTGATATTGACAAAGGAGCTGTAAATTGTAGAAATCATTCTGATATAGTAAACTACATATGTTCTAGTCTTGAACCTTGGGTTATGGGTATCAGGTACTCATTTAAGGCGAAGTCTATTTACGGTGACTTCGCTCTAGTTTACCTGACTGTGTTCGGATAAATAAAGGGAGTTGCGAACATCAGTAGCTTGGTCGGTAAAATTTTATTTGCCATGATCGACAAGAACACTAGATCAAAACTAATAATAGTTTTAGCTTGCTTAAGCTCGAACATACGGAACCAAACTCGAGTTGGGATATTCTGAATAGAAATCAAGCTCAAATTTCAACCTGGATATGATAGTATGCTCTGGAATTCGGATTGATTTGATTTTGTTCTAAATAACCCGACATTGAAAAACCCAACCAAGAAAAGGAAGCTGGAAGTATGCCTTGGGTGCTCAAATCCGAGTATTTGTCCTATCGAGAAATGGTGTTGCAAGAAAAATTCATCCCATCACTTGTGGAATGTTAGGAGACCATAGACGTAAGATATGGCACTAGGCCATGTTTTCCCAGTCGAATCTTGAAGTTGAGTTTCTTGATCAGGCAAGTACTATGTAATACAGTTACATGCAACAAGTTCAAATCAATAATTTGCATGGGGAACTACAATGTTTTTCAGAAGGAAATCTAAAATAATAATAATAATTTGATTTATATATTTTCTGAAATATAAATAAAATAAATAAGAACTCACACGATTGAAACATTGAATTTATCCCAAAATAAAAAATAAAATTGAAACATTCAAAACAATAAAATTAATTTATATTACCAAAAATTCCGAGTAGCCCTCGCCAAACATAGGCTTGAAAAACCGAGTTTCCGGACACCGAGTCATCCCCATATCTAGTCTCAAATTCGTTCTGCATATATTAAAATACCAAATTACTAAGACAAAAATAAATTTACGGTCACAGAAATCAAGCAAGAGCAAATACTAGAGCGATTAAAGTGATGACAAAAATGCACTTTCTAAAGAAAATCAATCCTTGAAACAAAAACTTTGGATTATTAAGTAGAAATTTACCGAATGGATTAAGCAAAATTTTGGGTAGAGTCGAATAAAGCAGTAATGAGATCGACAACATTAGGTGGAAATAATTTAAAATTGTATTTGGATTGATGAATTCAAAATATATGGATTTCGATCATATTTTCATTGTTAACAATGAAAATAATTGATGAAATCGTAAAACTGTACATTAAATATTTACACAATTGTAACACAAAGTATAATAAATTTTAAATAAATCCATTTATTGAGTGAACTTGAAACATAAAACATTATATAAACTTGGAAGATGCGAATTAAATTTTATGGTCTTTTTTTAAACTACAAAAATACATTTGAATTCATCAATCCAAAAACAACTTAAAGAATCTATGTTATTTCAAATTGGATAAGATTAAAAAAAAGTTATTTAAGGTGGCATCGTTCGCGGAGAACCCCAAAGCCAGGCAACTGTGAACTGTGGTCTCTCCCACTACAGGATTTTAAAAGGCATGGCGTACTTGAGCTAAGACATAAGACGTAGCGAGTAAAAGAGACAAAGTAAAGCAATCACAAACGTAGTGGATAATCTGTTGTGAATAGCTTCGGTGGATATGGTCAAAATTAATTATGTTATACAGCACCAAATATTAACAAACTTGGGAAAATTATAATTCTGAGTTAGTCTCATGTGAGACCGTCTCACGGGTCATAATCTGTGAGACAGATCAACTCTACCCATATTCACAATAAAAAGTAATACTCTTAGCATAAAAAGTAGTACTTTTTCATGGGTGACTCAAATAAGAGATCCGTCTCACAACTACGACCCGTGAGACCGTCTCACACAAATTTTTGCCTTCAAATTTTTTAATACGTTTGGAGTGGATTTGTTGGTATAAATGTCAGCTGTTTTCTCAGATCCTTCGATATAACAACAAAGCAAGGACCGTAAAGCAAGCAAAAGCCTCCCCATAGAAATCCAAATCCCATGAAATCTTCTCAAATCTTGGTTGTCAAACATACTGTTAGGAGTTAGGTGGTAGCCGACAACACAATGCTTAAAACGTAATCTGAAATCTTTTCCCCTTGTTCATACATAATTCAAACACAAAATATTTCTTTTTTATCATAAAAAATTATCATACTTTTTAACTGATACGATGAACTAGTTGAATAAAAAAAATATTGAATAAGTTACAAATTATGTATCTCGAGTATTATTTCATCACGACGGACATATACGGGGAATTCGAAGTTACATGTCAGGAATTTTGTGAATGAACCCATGGCCGGCCCTCAAATCATCGAGGCAGCTGGAGATTCCACTGCGCATAAAATGGATTATATCTCGAAACCAATCATCATCAATTATCAAGTGGGGTATGAAGAAGCCAATCCCCGATTTCCAAATCATCGTTCATATTTTTTTTTTTCCCATTTGAGATATTCTCGCAAATATCTTATACAAATCATCTAGGTGCATTAAAATGAATCAGCCCAAATGACTTCACCGTAGCAACCAACAATTTTTGAATTGTCCCTGAGCACTTTCCCTAAAATCCATCACCCTCGTCAGGCAAAAATGAGTGCAAAATCCCAGCCCCAGCCCGCCACATATCCTGTTAGTCTTCAACAAATAACATCTAGGCACACAATCCACCCCTTTCCCCTGTACAACCATGCCCCACACCCTATTCACGCCGCTCTCTCCCAATTCTTGGCTCGAATTTTCTTGATCATGCTCCAATTCTTCAACAAACATAACAGCATCAGGGATTTTTGATCCCTCATTTTCCCATTCACTTTTCAAGAAATCCCAGTTCTCGAAAATGGCCTTTTCTATATTAAATTTCAATTTTCTCTTCTCACCGAATCCATCATTTTCTGCATGTATTTGGACTAACAAAGGAGCTTTCTTCAAGTTCTTTACAATGTCTGCTACCGATTCTTGGATCCAAGACTCGATCTTCTCTGAAGAGACTGAATCTTTATTCTGTGAATCATCAGCGGCCTTTAAGAAATCATCCGTGGGCGAAGACACAACGGCGGAATTACTTGATAAATCGAATGATACAGATAAAGTTTTTTTCGCAGTTTTCTTGGTCTGATTAAAGGTGGACAAACATGGGTTCGAAGAGTAGATCTGATTCGATTTTTTTGCTTGAAGAAAAGAGGAATTAGCCATGTTTCCTCTGGGTTGAATCCCATTTGCCGCCGCCATATTCAGTAAAGACGGCGATTGGGTATAATATGAAAGTAATCAAACACGCAGATACACGCACTCAAAGAATTTCTTGAATAATGATTCTCGAGTGAAAAAAGAAAGGGGATTCGACGTAGAAATCAGGTCAGACAAGAACCGGAATCTTGAAACAAAACCGCGAATAAACAAGGATTCAGATATTTCCCGGGTGGTGAGGACAATGAACGAGAAACAAGGATTGTGTGCAAGACAAATCAAAAGAAAAAGGCTCAAACTTATTTTATTTATACAAGGAAATAGAACGAGATTTCATAGAAGAATCCAAGGAATAAATGGGTAGAGTCGAAGCGTGAGAAATTAGGATTGCGGCCAAGCGAGGAAGTGAGCATAGCGCGTGTTTGCGAAAGGTACTCATGCAGTGAAATGAGAAAACCACGTGCCTATTGACAAAACATCTGACCACCAAAACGTTTCGAGTAATAAAAATGTGCACAATCAATATATCTATTTTTTTTAAAAAAAATTGGGAAGCAAAAAAAAGAGAAGATTTTAATTTGAAATCGGCAACACGAAAAGAGGAGTGAGTCTCATGTGAGACCGTCTCACAGATCATAATTTATGAGACGGGTCAACCCTACCCATATTCACAATAAAAAGTAATACTCTTAGCATTAAAAGTAATACTTTTTCATGGGTGACCCAAATAAGAGATCCGTCTCACAAATACGACCCGTGAGACCGTCACACACAAGTTTTTGCCCGCAAAGAGATCATTTAATTACTTTGATGATATTTTGTTTGATAAAATAAAATAGATATGTTCACACACACAGAAAACAAAGTCTGAAGTTCGAAACTTGATTTAAAAAATTCCTTTTTGTCAGTTTATTGGGTCAGATTCAAATTTTCAAGTACAAACGGAGCATGAGCTTACTTAGTAAAGCCCATCTCCTACGTCCAGAAAATGAAACATATAGGCCCCCAATAGATCTACCAATCAGGCCCTCATTTATCTTTCAAAGCCCAATGTTTTCCAATAAAGCCTCAATTCATACCTTTTGGAGCCCAACCCAATAGAGAAACGAAGGCCCCACCGTTCATGGCTTAAAAAGTCGCAACTCATCCATCAACCCCCAATCAAGTAGCCAATATATTCATTTGGAATTCTCTTGGTGTCGTGATCGATGCAATGTTCCTTCAATTCGAGTAATATATATATCGTGTGTGTTAATTGATTTTTTTCACTGGAAAAATGATTGACTTGTGTACAAAGCCTGATTTGTACTGAAAAATGTTTGATTTGTGTGCAAGCAAACGAACGCCATCAAAGTGCGTCGAATGTCGAACTTATTAAGTACGGCTCTTGGGCTCTTTACTCTAGCTCGGGGAGTAAGAGATCCAACACAGCTGTTCTTTACTTGTGTTGTTCATATTTTTGGTTTTAGTAAATTGGCTAACAACTCTTAAATTGGATTAAAAGCTTAGATTTTTCGCATATGTTTGTTGAATCTGGTGATCTTTTGGTCATTGAAGTGCTGTTCTCCAAATATTTTCTATTATTAATTAGTGGAAAACGTGGTTTGCAAATATATTTTATTTAAAAAAAATTAGAATTATCTTGGGATTCTTATATTGCGATAACTCTTTCAAAATATTTTTTATTCACCATACAAAATTTGTCAAATCAAACCTCAAAATCCAAAAAAAAAAAAGAAAATTTAGAAAAAAATTGTTCTTGCCTTTCTTAGATTGTGATAACTCCTTTTAATTTTTTTTTATTTACCTTAAAAAAATTGTCAAATCGAACCTCAAAATCCAAAATGACAATAAAGAGCACATGGCAAACATTTGAGCCCCAAACACAAAGATTAAATAGAGAAATTGCGTGTGGGGTTTTATATGGCTAAAATTTGTGACCACTCCATTAAACGAGGCTTGATATTGTTGATTAAATTTTGATTGAATTGGCCTACTTGGAGAAGGTCCATCATAAAATATAACTGCCATTTGTCTCGATAACTATCGGAAATATTATATTGGACAACCCTTTGGCCCCTAAGCAACCAAACATTTGGATAGATAATCCACATGCCTTTTTGTGCGTATTATTTCAGGTTCCCTTCAGTCATTTTCCATTCAATTAATAATTAATTTGGATACCCTTCAAGTATTCGAGTTTGTGAAGTAATTGAGCGCATGATTAAGTCTATGATTCTTTCTACCAACAACTTTTTCGGACTAACTTTGTCACATAGTATTCTGTATGGAATTGCAGTTCGCTCAATCGATCATTAATTCTTCCAATATTGTAATATTAATATCTAAACGTATACACGTACTTAAAAGTAGTGTTCTAAAAAGCACGATTAAGCACCACTTGAGCGCGCTTAAGCTTGAAACTCGACAAAAACGCCCCTGCTTCAGAGAAAAACGGAAAAAAACGGTCAAATTAAGTCGTTTATTTAAGAGTGCTTAAGTACAATTAATCGCATCTGTTTATTTTCAATTTTTTTTTATTTTGAAAGTATGTCTTTAATTTCTATTTTAAAATAATAAATTAGGTTTATAATTTAGATGTTTATTTTTTAATTTTAATTATGATTAAGCGTGTCTGATAATGATTTGAAAAATATTTAACAAATTTTAATGTAGTCTTGTCGTAAAAACAAATAAAGATTGCAATTTTGAGATTTTTATGTTTTATAAATATGAGAACTAATGTATCAGACATAAATTTATCATATTGTATTATTTTATCTATTTATTGGTTTGAGATAATTAAAATTATATAAAAGATAAAAAACGCTTTTTTCACGCTTAAGCTAGTGCTAATCTCGCTTAAGCTTGAAAAACTTGGAGCTCGACATCCACGCTCGGGACGCTTCACGTTTTTTAGAGTTAAAAGTGGTAGTTAATTCGGACTTGTTCACATACACTCTAATTTTTTGTGGTATTTTTGAAAGAAGTTTATTTGTTTATATACTATAATTTATTTGTGCATTAAACTCATGAAAATGATTCAAGGGGTACAAGATAACATTTGGTTAGGACCTTTGCATGTGCCGTAACATGGTAGGGCCTTAGACCAGATTTGATTTTAAAATACCATTTCTACCAAATCTTCTCAACTTCGGTCGATGTTATTAAACTGTGTATACCTAAGTTATGGTACCAATGTTTATCCAAATTCTCCCTAATTTAATTTGATAATTCGAAGTGACACTGACTTCAAAACAAACATTAATTACAATGCAAGAAGCTCTCATGAATATGTTATATTTTCTTCTACGTACATTCGATTTTCTTTTCCATTTCTAGAAAGAAAATTTGTCCCACGACTCAACAGTTATATATATATATATATATATATATATATATATATATATATATATATATATATATATATATATATATATATATGGGTCTCGTTTTTAATCATGTAAATTTGAAAATATTCTTCGAACTTTTTTTTTTTTTGCCCTTTTTTCCTTTTCAACTTGTTGAATGATCCAAATATCTTCAATTATAGCTTGAACATGCATGCATTCCCAATATACTTATAAGCGGACAATCCCACAACCAAACATACAAGACTCCTCGTGTACATAATTTTGGAAGGGAAACAAATCACGGTAAAAGATCCAAATCCCAAAAATTATTCGATCTTTACACACAATTATCTTACATGGTGGTTAAGAAAATGATAAAATAAAACCTCTATTATCAAATGCAGCCAATATTGTAGGTCTTGTACATACCCCTGCAAGGGAATACTTTAGGTAAAAGAACAACACTGATAATCAAGAAAGTTTAGAAATAAAATTTTTAAAAAAGGTCAAGAAATGCATGTGCATGTAGGGTCTGTGATATGAGCCAATGGTAGCTTCGTTTTGGAACAACTGCATGTGCATCTTATGTGACACGAACTATTTTGACACAGTTTTCGTGGCTCTGCGGCGAACTTGTCAATTTCCACCTTGCCACATTAATTGCCTGCCCGATAGCCCTCTTCGCAATCCCCCGATTGTCATTTATATCTACGTATAAGTTTTTCTATATAAATAGAGTCCTAGCTCACGTTACAAGTAGTTGTGTACTAAGCTCTCACGAGTACTAGTTCAAGCAAGTTAACACCTTTTCTCCATCTCTCTCTTTCTTGATTATACATTTACATCACATTTGGTTTCTGATCAGCAATGGAAATTCCGATGGTTTGTCTGATATTCTTCTCATTCTTGGGCTTATTCATCCGTGGAACTTATGGTGATATTTATGGCGGGTGGGAAGACGCGCATGCGACTTTCTACGGTGGAGGTGATGCATCGGGCACAATGGGTAAGTTAGACAAATTAATTCCCAGAAGTGGACATTTTTCTTGACAAAATTATATATTTGACACATTTTTTTGGTTGTGGATGCAGGAGGTGCTTGTGGATATGGTAATTTATACAGCCAAGGCTATGGTACAAACACTGCAGCATTGAGCACTGCTTTGTTCAACAATGGCTTAAGCTGCGGGTCGTGCTACCAGCTGACATGCGCAGGCGACAGTAGGTCGTGTGTCCCGGGAACCATCACGGTCACCGCCACCAATTTCTGCCCGCCTAACCCTGCTCTGCCCAATGACAACGGCGGATGGTGCAATCCTCCGCGACAACATTTTGATCTGGCTGAGCCTGCTTACTTGCAAATTGGCGTCTACCGAGCTGGAATTGTCCCAGTTTCTTACCGAAGGTAAAAATTTTATTCTTGAAAAAAGCGCGGAGAGACATAACGTCAACGAATCAAGAAAATGGCCTTTTTCAAACTAAATGTTCTCTGATTTATATCTTGATTGTTTTTACAGGGTTCCATGTGTGAAGAAGGGAGGAATAAGGTTCACAATAAATGGCCACTCTTTCTTCAACCTAGTGTTGGTCACGAACGTGGCCGGTGCCGGTGACGTCCGAAGCGTGTCGATCAAAGGGTCTAAGACAGGATGGCAATCGATGTCAAGAAATTGGGGCCAAAACTGGCAAAGCAACTCGTATCTCAACGGTCAGAGCCTCTCATTTCAAGTCACCACTGGCGATGGCAGGACTATCATTAGCAACGATGTCGCACCCGCCGATTGGGGGTTCGGGAAAACATACGAAGGCGGCCAATTCTAATCGCACTTGCCATACTTGATTCTTTATAATATATACATATATATATATATATATATATATATATATATATATATATATATATATGTGTGTGTGTGTATATATATATATACATATTCATGGTATATGATCAAATTGCGTCTGCTTGCTTATTGGAGAGCTGTGGTGGCTGGATAGCACCCGCTTAGACCTGATTCTTAGGGGAAAAAAAATCTTCGAATGGTTTTGTTTTTAAGAAAGAAATTATTAAAAATTGGTGGCTAATATTGGCTGAAGCCATATAGAAATTTCTCATGTTCTATACAGTAAGTTTGTATATGTAATGCCCTGATTCAGCCAAACTGAGTTGGGAGTGCTTAATATATGATTGGATATTATTATTATTATTTTGTTTTCCAAGTCTTGTTATTTATTTATTTTTATGCTGATAAAATCTCTAGCTCCTAAGCTAACGCAACAACATATATGTGACAGACTCGTCTAATAAAATGTTGGCAGAGATCAAACAAAATTATCATCGATTAAACGGTCACCTACTCGAACACGTCGTATTATTTATTTTTATAGATATTAATGATGGGTGGTTTTTTTTTTTTGTTCTAAAGAAATGATGGATGGGTTATCATCAAAAGTCAAGTATCCCCAGTTCCCCTATCGCATTGATGAATCGAATGTAGTTAAGCAAGCAGAGGCCCAGTGAGAATTAGGAAGTAGGCCCAATTTCAACTTTTTCTCTCTATTCTATTTCTTCTTAATTCTTAATTATGAATTTGAGTGCTGCGAACTCTTTGTTTTTGGATATATTTATTTTACTGTTTTAATTATATTTAATGAATTTAATTACATGGGCTTATTATAAAGATAATAATTTAATAAGATGATGATTCTCTCTTTTTAAAAAATTAATCATTTGATAACATCTTAATCTTACAATAACTTTTTACCGTGTTGTGTACATTAATTATCATTTATACTAAAACCACAATGAAAATAGTTTTTCTTTGTATAACATCAGCATATTCTATCAAGAATGAGTATCTTGTTTGTGCGCGGTGAGCACGGGTCTAGCCACTGCTGGTTGGTCAGGTTACCATGATTTACCTCCTCTCACATACCCGTCGGGCAGGGTGTGAGGGGCGCCCAGGGTGAGCGATTTCACCTTTTGGAATAAGAATGAGTATCTTGTAGGACGGTCTTGCGAATCTTGATATGTGAGAAGGGTCCATCTTACCGATATTCACAATAAAAAGTACTATTTTTTCATGGATGACGCAAATAGGAGATATGTCTCACAAAATACGACTCGTGAGACCGTCTCACACAAGTTTTTACCTTCTATCAATCGTATTCATACTAAAAAGTAAAAATTGATTTCCATCCGTTAATTTGGATTTAAAATTATATTGGTAAAAACTTGTGTGAGACGATCTCACGGATCGTATTTGTGAGACAGATAACTTGTTTGGGTCGTCCATGAAAAATTATTACTTTTTATGCTAAAAGTATTATTTTTTATTGTGATATGGGTAGGGTTGACCCGTCTCACAGATTATGATCTGTGAGACGGTCTCACATGAGACTCACTCAATTATATTTATCTGGTAAAAATAAAAAAATATAATTAATACTTTGTTTATCAACTAAATTGCGTTTGGATCGACGAGTTTGAAATATATAAAGTTCAAATATATTTGTGTTGCTTAGAAAATAAAATCATAAATTTAAAATACATTTCATGTATTTATATAGTATTTCACATCAATTATGATAGATTTTAAGATCACTCAATAATAATGTTATTTGAAATATATCATACTCTATCTTATTAATGTACAAAGAAGTAATACGTGAATTTAAGATTTAGTCAATTATATTATTTTAATTTATATATTCAAATCAAACCTTTTTTTCAAATAAAAAATTAAACCTTTTTTTTCCTACAGATTACTTTTATTTAATCTATAATATATTACAAAATAAAGGAAAATATGGTACCTATAATTTTTCTCATGGTATATTTTACATATTTTAAAGTACACTATCTTTTTCAATGATATTATATAATTTTTTTTTATACAATTCGATTTTAAAAATCAAATCCGGGTCGGTTACTAAATTCAGTTCAAGGTGTAAATGGCGCTGAACACACTGCTACGGCCAGTCATTTCAGCTAGGTTTCCAACGATGTCGAGCGGCGGAGTGGAATTCCAGCTGTCAGCGTCGAGTGTGCTCAAAATTCTGAAAGGCGACCTCACACGGTGGTCGGTCGACGGTTCCTCCGACGCCATTGTAGTCATCTATTTCTCTGTTTAATTTTTTTTCCTTGTACGTACGCGAAGGGATTTGACGAAGATGTGCTAAGATCCTTTGAAGTTTTAATTTTCTTGTCAAAAGAGACTATGGAATATTTGATTTAGGTTTTGAATTGAACGTCGTCTGTGAGCGCACAACCTTAGTGGTGATTGAGATAATTTTGGAGCTGTAATCTCTTCCTATTAATGCTTTCATACTGTTGCTCGAGTTTATGATTCATTTTGGAGTGGTTGAACAGAAATATTTTAGTTTTTGATAGACTTTTTAGTTATTATTTTTTCATTGAGAATTAATGGTGTCTATGGTAGAAGATGATACGTACAACTAGTCCTTGATCCCTTGTCATTTTAACCACGCCTGGTTGAAAAAAAGATCGAGCTTTTGAGCGAACTGGTATTTTTATAGGTCAATCCAGCCAATGAACGGATGCTCGGAGGTGGTGGTGCTGATGGAGGTAATAAATTCAAGAGTGCTAATATTTACTGGATCAATCCATGCTTCTCATTTCATCTCTCTTCTTGAAGCCATACACCGAGCTGCTGGTCCAGAGTTACGAGCAGCTTGCTACGATGTTCCAGAAGTAAGACACGGAGTCCGCTGCCCAACAGGCGAAGCGAGGATTACACCGTATATTGTCCTCCTTAAAGCTTATTAGTACACTAAGTTGGATATTGCCTGCATAGTCTCATCTAATCATATGATGAAATATATGGATGCTGAAATTTTGAAATGTGCAGAGGCTTTCGGTTACCAGCTTCTCATGTTATTCACACAGTTGGACCCATATACGAAACCGATAAAAACCCACAAGTCTCTTTAAAAAATGCATATAGGTTGGTACGCAGTTCAGGTTGCTGCAAGTCTTCTTCGTATGATGTCTCACTTGTTATTACATGCTAACAGTTGTGTTTTTCCTTGCTTACGTGGGACTTGTTAACAGAAACAGTGTACGTGTTGCTAAAGAGAACAACATTCAATTTGTTGCATTTCCCGCTATTTCATGTGGGGTGTACGGGTATTACTCTTGCATCGTGACCTTTTCATAAGCTATAAAAAGTTCAGCTCTTTATTAGCAGAAATCCATATAATATGCGTCTAACATGCATATGTACTCATATTTGGGAAAATTTACATTTTTTCTGTGTGCTTTGAACTAGAAGAAAATTATTTTAGTTCTCATTTTACTTGTTTAAAACATGTATTATACATATTCCATAGTATACTGATGGTTAATATTTCATTTTGGTTTCTGATGGTTAATATTTCATTTGATTTATTAAATCAAAATGGTGTTAAGAAATTAATTATGACTTATATTTAGTTTTTAAAACTTTTAAAATGAGAATTCAAATCCAATATTTTATTTAACATATAATTTTTTTTATTAATTATTATAAATTAGGTTACGCAGAAAAGTTTCTACGTGATGCAAAAGTAACGTGCACATTAGGTTAAATATTTAATCACAACCAATCTGTGTTAAAGCCATATTTTTTCATACCCATATTTTTATCGCCTACATATGAATCAGGCATAATTTTCTCCTGTAATTTTGAAAATTTCTGATTTCACTCGTACATACTGTTCCCATCCCTTGTCCCTCACAACAAATGAACTAGTATCGTTGATAGATAGTTTGGAATCACCCATCTAGCTAAGGTGTAGTCCTGTCATTTCAGATATCCTTATGAAGAAGCTGCCACTGTGGCCGTCTCTACGGTCAAGGAATTGGAAAATGACTTCAAAGAGGTAATCGCTTTTTGGTTGATCAAATCATCATAATATATTACATCCTGAAGGGATGTAGTCATATAACCTAGATCCCAGAAGGCAGACTCGGATCATAAAATATATATGCGATTAATTGATTGTTCTTTGATTTTTATTTGTTTCATGTTAAAGCTACTTGTCGATGGCAACCATCTGAAAGTTGAAATTACATCAAGTTAAAGCTACTTTTCTTTTCTTCTTTCATATGTTTTTTTCACATCAGTTCGTTCATCTCGTTTGACTCTACGTTGCCATACCAACTTTATCCTGAGACTCCTGGAATCTAAACATTCTATCATTCAGCGATGCACGTTAATCCATGCTATAATGTGAATATGAGTTGCAATATCAAGATATTGACTTGATGGTCAGGCCTTTTTCTATATTTTTTATATCGGTTCTCGACGAGATATATGATAGACCTCAACTCTGAGAGACCTAAAAGATTATTCTTTGAGGTGAGGAAGACTGTGAAATTTGTCAGTCATTTTTTGATATCTTTTGGAGCCGGTGTGTGATCGTGACACACTCCCATTTCCTTCACTCTTTGTTATGCTCTATTTAGTTTAATTTTATTCTCCCCAATTATCTGAAATATCCAGTCATAACTCGCCCCAATTACCTGAAATATCCAGTCATAATCTTATTTTTGACAGTGATCATCAAGTTATTTTCTGCTGTATATCTTTGATTAGATCTCATGCAATCTCTACTGCATTCCTTGAACCTTGAATGCTCCAAATATTACTAAATTCTTCAACCATAATCTGAATATTTTCTTTCTGATCATCTTTGGGGTAACTCCTTTTCCACCTTAAAATTTTCCAATTTGTCACGATTTATCCTTTGAATACGTTGCATTTTTTTTTCTTGTCATTTTACCTTAATCCTTGTAAAATTTATACTATTGTTTCAGGTTCACTTTGTGCTGTTCTCGGATGAAATATACGATGTCTGGTTGAACAAAGCCAATGAATTGCTCCAGAAGTAAATTAAATCTAGTTTCTTCAGAACTGCAACTGAGAAATTAGAAGCAGTATCGAGTTTGAAGATGATAGAATAATATATGTGAAGTCGTGAATGATTTGTTGTTTGAAAATTTCGAAAGATCGAGGTAATCTGAATTCTCTGATTTATAAAGAATTTAATATTTTAAAAACGACTCGTTTTGATGTTTGCTCTAACTGTATAGAAAAGAAAATATAAACGAGCTCGAAATAAGTCTTTGTCGATAAATTTATCACTATCATGATAATTGGGTTTTCATTGTTGCGTTTTCTTCTCTGTGCAAGTAAATTTAACGATATAACTTGTATGCTACGACTTCTGAGTACTGCTCCCGTACGCTTTGGTACTCTAAGCGGATGAGGAAGTATTGGAATCTTACTTTGATTCGACCCCTGTTGGCAACCTTTAGTAGGGATTTTATTTTTGTTGGGTTGTTGAATTTGGGCATAGGATACCTTTGTTGTGGTATGTTGGATGTGTGGATCGAAAGTTGTGTTTGTAGGGAAACGAATGTCACTTGCAGGGATTATCGCTGGGGCTAATTGCACTTGGAGTTCTTGTTTCTAGGTCTGATAGAACTATATCGAATTGGAGTGCATTCCCTCTTGGTTTGATCAACGTTAATCAATGTTGACGTTAGGGGGTTATTGTCGGAATGTATGCTATCAAATAAGGGGATAATATGGCAGCTCCATCTATCCATTATCATCGATGTGTGGTGGAAACAGATGCAAAAACTATGGTATACGCCGTTCAGTAGCCATATTTGTCCTCGTGAGGCCCCTCTTTTTGGCTTCTAAAGGTTCGACGTCACGGGTTGATATGGAATTTTGGGTTTAAAATGATACATTATATTAAATTAATCCAAAAAACAGGAGTATTTTGTTATCTAATCTTAATCAATCATTTATTTATTAAAAATAAATTTTTTGTAAAAAAAATGATTTATCAAGAACACGTACACCACAATGCAGTGCTATACTTTTGGAAAGTCCAATCAGCTAAACCGCCGCCTCTTCGGTCCCAATTCGGCTGTTGGAACGGTTTGATGTAGAAAAATCCAATCAGCCTAAATAAATGTGCTCCCCTCACTGCAACTCAAAAGGAATCATTTCATCCAATTTACGGTTCGCAACTTCTTTCAAACACCTGGTCAGCAATGGCGCTTCGATCCCTCACCAGATGTACCCCAAGGAACGCACCTCTTGGGTTTCGCAGTCTGCAGACGTTTTCGCTTCCCGATCTATCCTACGATTATGATGCACTGGAGCCCGCCATCAGCGGCGAGATCATGCAGCTCCATCACCAGAAGCACCACCAGACTTATATAACGAATTACAATAAAGCCCTCGAACAGCTCGATGCTGCCGTTTCGAAGGGAGACGCCTCGACCGTAGTTAAGTTGCAGAGTGCCATTAAGTTCAATGGCGGAGGTACTGATTTTATGTTGAAATTCATATTTTTTTTCAAACTTGGTGTGTGTGTGCTATCGTTGTGGTGGGGTGGCGCATGAACCACGGGCATTTGTTATGACTGTGGTCTTGTTTCGTGGAATTGAATTGGAGGTCTGGATAATTTAGATGAAACTAGTTATAATCCATTTTCTGCGTAACATAAATGTGAGGTCTTGATACATTTTCCTGCTAAATCTAGATATGAATTTCCTTCTTTACTGCTCTGTTATTTATTTGATAGGTCACGTTAATCACTCAATCTTCTGGAAGAACCTTGCACCTGTTCGAGTAAGTCTGCGCTTTGAGTTGGTTATTAATTTACTGTTGTGCGAAATTGGGTGAGGTTAAAAAAAATTATCTAGACGCCGAAATCTCTTTGCAGGAAGGTGGTGGTGAACCTCCTAAGGGTTCTTTAGGTTCCACTATTGACAGTAACTTTGGCTCGTTGGAAGCTCTAATTCAAAAGATGAACGCAGAAGGTGCTGCATTGCAGGGTTCTGGATGGGTGGTGAGTGTTTTTTATATTTTATATGACCATGTTGGTCTCTGGGATATACGTTTTTCTCCTCTGTAAATTAATCTCTCGTTAGCTTTCTTTTACTTGATTTTACTTCATTGATATATTTGCAGTGGCTTGCTGCGGACAAAGAATTGAAGCGTCTCGTTATTGAAACCACTTCAAATCAGGTGGGAGTCGGTCATTTGCATTGTCTTCACATCCAGTTTTTTATGTGGGACGTATAAAGTAGTGTTTGATTATTTTTTTTAAATAATGTACTCCTTTCATGTTGATCGTATCCCAGTTTTGTATATAATAAAGCAATCATGTTATATTATGTATTTGATGATATGTTAGCAATCCAAATCTTTAGAAGGTAATTTATTTTTCTATTAGAACTTTCTAAAAAATTTCCTCCTGTTAGATTATAGCTGACTTCCGGTACAAAGGATGACAATGATTCGAGATGTTGAATGTGCTGTGATCAGCTTAGTTGTGTATGGATCACTCATATTTTGTTTGAGCCCTTCTATATTGGGACTTGATATCCTAGCACTTCTGAAGATTTCGAAAATTTGAGTTCCATCATCAGGACTTTTATGTCATCCAATTTCTGTTGCAGGACCCACTGGTTACTAAAGGACCAAGTTTGGTTCCCCTGCTCGGGATTGATGTATGGGAGCATGCATACTATTTGCAGGTATTACTTCTACCGACATTTACATGCTTCTTTAATAGCGTTACTAGATCAACCTGACTTGTGAGATAGAGCTAACGAATCTGAAATATTCATGCTGTGAATGAGCTCTAATTCTGCTATCGTTTGTTGTACTAGTTCCTTGCTTCTATGAGGCCTGAGCTCATCGTATAGCAAGTTCTAACATGACTGGTGTTTTCTTGTTTCATGTGTGTGCAGTACAAAAACGTGAGACCAGACTACCTAAAGAACATATGGAAAGTCATCAACTGGAAATATGCTAGTGAAGTTTACGATAAAGAGTCCCCATGATCATGATTAGGAAATTGTTTGGATTGCTGCAGTTTTTAAGATATGTATCAGTAAAGAGAGGAAATAAAAAAATTTGTGTCCGTCACACGCAACCGAATCTTTTTTGTTTGCTTGGAAATGCTCCAGTTTATGATACTTTCTTTATTTATGGCTATGAAAATACTCTTCTATGAGAGATTTGTTTGTGAAGCGATTATCACCTGTATTTTTGGCGTTGAAATTTATGGTCGGTGAAAATAATGTTAATCACGGTTTTCTGGTTAAAGGGCCTCACATTGTGCTGAAGTTTGTTTCAAGAACCATTTTGTCCCAAAGACCCACACAGATATATATATATATATATATATATATATGGCAAAAACTTGTGTGAGACCGGTCTCACGGGTCGTATTTGTGAGACGGATCTCTTATTTGGGTCACCCATGAAAAAGTATTACTTTTTATGCTAAGAGTATTACTTTTTATTGTGAATATGGGTAGGGTTGACCCGTCTCATGGATTATGACCCGTGAGACGGTCTCACATAAGACTCACTATATATATATATATATATATATATATATATATATATATATATATATATATTAGGAATGTATACGTGCGATGTACGTAGATAACTAATAAGAGATTTAGATAATGTTTAAAATCGAATAACATATTGTTTATGAGTATTTATCAATCTAAATATATATAAAACACAAAAAATGAAAATATATTATGACAATAAATCATATATATTCACTTATTCATATGACACTTTCAATCCATGTGATTATAACACAATGACAACTCTCTCAAATTAAAAAATATAAATTTTCATCCAAATATAATTCACAATGGGAAAACAATAAAAATAACATAATAGTAAATTTTATCGAAACCAAAATCACGATGTACTTGAAAGGATTAAACATAAACAAAATATTGTCAAATAAAATTATCTTAATTAACTAAATTAGCGTAATAATGTTAAAATAAAATCACTACTAAATATTTAGCAAATTAAATATCAATTGTAATTTTGCTAAATAAAATAGATATATAAATTAGATAACATAAAAAATTTTGTGAGAGAGCCTCACAAGTCATTTTATAAGACGAATCTCCTATTTGATTCACTAATGAAAAAGTATTATTTTTTATGACAAAAATATTAATTATTATAAATACGGGTAGAATTGACCCATTTCACGGAAAACGAACTATGAATATTCATTCTAAATTTGCAAACACGTGTAGACACAATAATGTAGACATATGATTTAAATTTTCTATGCATATAATATTTCCAATAATGTTAAATAAAAATAATAAGCATAAAAACAAATGCAAACATTAAAAAAATATATATAAAGAAAAAATAGGGTCACAAAAATAAAATGATATATTTAAATAAAAAATATGACGCTTCTTATTTCATATTTAAACATCAACTTGTTATAAAAGTGATGTATGTATATATGTAAGATAAAAGATAAGATAAAAACATTAAATATTCATTAGCAACCATGAAAAAATCAACTCATTTTAACAACCAATTTTAGTAGTAACAAAAAAAAAACCATTGGTAAATTGATAAATTCTATATGCATTAATATCAAAAGTCATTTACGATGTACAATAAATTACTAAAGGAACCCATTAAAAAAACCATTGATTTAATTTATTAACTTAAATGAATAAGGGTATATTATAAAATTCACAATTAGAACTCTTATATTTATATGTATGTTAGATATGTTAGATTAGATATGTGTGTGTGTGAAGAATTTGTAGACAAAAAAGAAATATTTTTTCTCCCAAAATGGTCCTTGATTAAAAATTATTGTAAATTCACCCACCACATGCAAAGTGCTTATGAATTAAAAATATATTCAAATAGCGGTGTTTGTAGTAGCCAGCCAAGGGCCACGTTTTCTCTTCTGAACCATTAGGAATTGTATGTGGAAGCCATGCAATCTTAGACCAGAAAACAATAGTCCAAGCCACCAATATAAACCCCATTCACGCATTCCCCATAACCAGCCCACATTTTTTTCCTTCGAGAATCTCTGAAATTTTACAACATTCGGAGGGAGGAAAAAAAAGGAAAAAGATGGGACTCAAAGCTCTTCCCCTTTCGCCTTCACAACATGGTCTTCTTCTTCCTCCCGCGAACACCGCACAAAGGTACTTCAAGCACGGTTATGGCAGAAAATCAAGACTCGGAGTTGCCGTAACTTGCGCAAAAAATGGGAATATTGATGACAATCAAGAACCAGGGAAGAGGAAACAAAACCTATTCGAAAGTGTGACAGAAGCTTTAGATTTCTCGCAGGTGAGATCTGAAGAGGATGCTCAGCTGCTTGATGAAGCTAGAAAGGCGACTAAATCAGGGGACAAGATGTCAAGGGAACAGGTTTACTATGCATTTTTTGGACCAATATTTATTTTTTTGAAAATTTTATAATTGTCATTACTTTAAGTGATTTTGGTTTGCTGTAGTATGGAGCTCTGAGGAGGAAGATTGGTGGTACATACAAGGATTTCTTCAAATCGTATGTAGAGGGTAAGTTGTCACGTTAAATCTTATGTTATCGATAATATTTATGTTTAATGTGGCTGTTTAGTATTTACTCATTGAAATATATGTTAATTTTACAAAATAAAAAATGGTGGGAGAATTTATTGTCACTCGTCTTTTTAATCGAAAATTTTGACTGATACTAGTGGAAGGAAAATATGTGGAAGAGGGATGGGTGGACAAGACATGCAAAGTGTGCAAGAAAGACACCAGAGGTGAAGCCAGACAAGTTGACAAATTTGGCAAATATGTGCATGTTGCTTGCTTGGAGAAATCCAACTCAGGGAACTTCTTCACAAGACTCTTTTCAGGATGAAATATATATATATATATATATATATAATGTTAGAGATTATTTTTTTATGGCACTAAACATTTTATTTAGAGATTTAGTAGAGTTAGCACTTTAATGATGTCTTGCGTGTGTAATAAGAAGAGAGAAAATTCATATATAAAGTAAGTATTTTACAACATATCCGGGTCTTAATTACACATGGACAGAGTCTCAAAAAAGAGGTTAGAAGTTCAAAAGATGGTGTCAACACGAAGCTTTCTTTTTGAAGGAGCTTTGTCTATCACCTGTTTCTGCAAATCCATGAAAGTCGACCCTATGTGAGCAAACAATCTACGTAGATTAATCACAGAAAGCTCATTGAAGCTCGCAACCGCCAAATCTGCCTGCCCCAGATCATACCTGCAATTTTTTTCAGAACATCAAGTTTTCATGTCTCCAGAGTACGTATATAATATTGGCATGACTTTGATGCGGAAAATGAAAAAATCTTCCGAGTCATGGGAATCTTGATCAAAGCAAAACCAAGAGAAGGTAGAAAAAACCATATTCGCAGAAACTCATTTGTTGGCATCCGAGCATTAAGTCAAATTGAAATTAAATTACACAACACATACGCTGGATGAGCACCAATCAAAGCTACAGCCATCATCGTACAATTGTGAGCTGCAGTTATTCCTCTGGGATCATCCTCAAACGCAACACATTTGGAGGGTTTCGACAAGCTGCATAACAAGTTTCAAACATAATTTCATGATTTCCAGGATGTTTAATATAATAACGTCGAAATGGAGAAGAGTACGCAAGATCCAAGGTAAATGGAACTAGAACCAAGCCAAGAAGCCAATCATCATCTTATGACACCCCTCCCGTGATATTTCCTAGGCAAAGGCATTTGCATATCAAGCATGCACAACTTTCTCTTACTTTTTCCATTGGTATCAAACAGTAGGTGCCAAACATATCTTTACAGCAGCAGAGTTTGGTCAGAGAGGAAGTTACATCAAAAGAGGCAGGTAATGTGAGTGTTGACTTGTGAAGGAAGAGATTGTCAGGTCCACATGTGAGAGAAATTCCCTGACTGGAAATGAAAAAAAGTAACTGCCATACATAGGTGATGTATGGTTCCAAATTCACCGAAGCTTTTGAATTAAGATAGGGTTCCAAATAAGTATTTGGGCTCCTTGCTGCAATGAATCCCAAGGCGGAATACACAAGAAATAAAACCATGATTACGCTCGCAGAAAGTAAAGCAGAAAAAAAAAATTTGAAGTTTATTCAAATATTAATATTGTGGAAGAATAATAGTTATTATTCAGATTTGATTAGATTTAGAGATTTGATTAGATTTAATTTAGGATTTGATTAGATTTTAGTTATCCTGTTTCCTTACTTTGTTATTCTGTTTCCTTGCTTGATGATATCCCATCAACTATAAATTGGACTGTATATTGATATTGGGAAAATAATAAGAAAAAAGGATGTTTATTCCTACATGGTATCAGAGCCGAACTCGGTACCCTAGCCGCCTCTTTTCTTTCTTATTCGTCCGGCAGAAGTTGTCCCTAGCCGCCTCTTTTTCATTCTTACGGCAGCCCTCATCCGTTCAGCCATACGCATGACTAAATACGGCACTAACTATGGCATGACATCAAATGCCTCTTCCTCGGAAGTCAATTCCCTCAAAGTCAATTCCCCAATCTCCTCCATCCCTGACTTCTCTTCTAATATTGTTACAAACCACAAACTCCGTGGCCAGAATTATCTTCAATGGTCACAATCTGTGTTCATGTATATTTGCGGTAGAGGGAAAGATGGACATCTCACGGGAGAAACCGCGTCTCCACTAACTACGGATCCCAAACACCGATATTGGAAGATAGATGATCACCTTGTTATGTCCTGGCTGATAAATTCCATGATCACTGAAGTTGGAGAAAGTTTCCTACTTCACAAAACAGCCAAGGACATATGGGAAGCAGCACTCCAAACATACTCAAGCACAGAAAATACCTCTGAACTACTTGAGGTTGAGACGAAATTGTACGATCTTAAACAAGGGGATATGAACGTTACTTAATACTATAACACTCTCACACACTACTGGTTGCAACTAGACCTATACGAAGTACATTCTTGGAGGTGCGCTGATGATTCTGCATTGTATAAGAAGATTGTTGAGCAGAAGAGGACAGTTCGATTTCTCCTTGGCCTAAATAGAGACCTAGATGAAGTCAGGGGGAGAGTCATGGGGATCAAGCCATTTCCGAACCTTAGAGAGGCTTTTGCAGAAGTCAGGAGAGAAGAAAGTAGGAAAAGGTTGATGTTAACAGAAAGTAAACCCGGAGTGGAAGGCTCGGCTTTATTCACTCACAATTCCTCTCAACCCAATAGGTTTGGCAAGGGACGGCCCTGGTGTGAACATTGCAAGAAACTGGGCCATGTCAAGGCTACTTGCTGGAAATCACACGGCAAACCAGTAGATTGGAAGCCATCCAACACTCGGGTTGAGAAAGAAACCCGTGCAAATAATGCCACCACCACAGAGATTAGTACCGAGGGTAGTCCTTTCACTAGAGAGCAAATGGAGGCGTTGCAGAGAATGCTAAATCAAACATCGAGCCCCGAACAACCATCCCACGCACCTGCCGAGTCACACACGGTGCTTCTTGCACACCAAGGTATCATGTCCTACGCTCATATTGTCAAAAATAAATCCTTACAGCCATGGATAATCGACTCAGAGGCCTCAGATCACATGACTGGAGACTCCAGCCTCCTAAAAAATTATCGGCCGTGCTCGAATAATTCTGGAGTCCGAATAGCTGATGGCTCCGTATCACCTGTGGCAGGAATAGGATCAATTCATTTGACAAAGGACATTCAACTCTCTTGTGTTCTTTATGTTCCAAAATTGAATTGTAATTTGATCTCTATCAGCCGTCTTACGCGGGATCTTAACTGTGTGACTAAGTTCTATTCCAATTTTTGTGAGTTTCAGGCAGTGGATTCGGGGAAGGTGATTGGCAGTGCTGAGATACATGATGGCCTGTATTTGCTCAAAGAAAATAATCTCCTCAGTAGACAAGTTCACTCACTGAGCCATGATCCTACATCAAATTCAGTCAAGTGTTTTCCAAATTCTGTGTCGTTTTCAAACTTAGCGTCTATTGAAAGCCAAGTTATGTTATGGCATCTTCGCCTTGGTCATCCTAACTTTGATTATATAGGAAAATTGTTTCCCCATCTATTCATTAATAAAAGTTCAAGCGTTTACCAATGTGAATTTTGTCAACTTGCTAAACATACAAGAAGTGTCTATCCGAGCTTACAACACAAACTCTCATCTCCGTTCTCTATAATTCATAGTGATATCTGGGGACCCGCACGCATCAAGAATATTAATGGGGCTAGGTGGTTTGTTACATTCATAGATGATCACACAAGAATTACTTGGACCTTTCTTATGAAGGAAAAATCAGAAACATCCATGATCTTCCAAACCTTTCACTCCATGATATCCACCCAATTCCAGAGCAAGATCAAAGTTCTTAAGACTGATAATGCTAAGGATTACTTCAACTCTGTCCTTGGATCTTATTTTTCCAAACACGGCATCATTCACATAAGTTCTTGTGTGGATACCCCACAACAAAATGGAGTAGCAGAAAGGAAAAATAGACACTTACTCGAAGTTGCCCGTGCGATCATGTTCACCAACAATGTCCCTAAATATTTATGGGGAGAGGCCATCCTTACTTCTAGGTACCTCATCAATAGGATGCCAAGCCGGGTCTTAAAATTTCAAACTCCTCGTAAGACACTCCTCAATGCTTATCCTCACATTCAGTCCTTCAGATCTACCACTCAAAGTTTTTGGATGTTCTTCCTTTGTTCACATTCACCAACATCATCGCACTAAATTCGATCCAAGATCTCTAAAATGTATATTTATTGGATACTCCTCCAACCAAAAAGGTTACAAGTGTTACTCTCCAATCACTCGAAGAGTATACAACACCATGAATGTAACATTCTTTGAACATCAGCCCTACTTCTCCAAATCCAACTTCCAAGGGGAAACCCAAACTTCGGATCCTTTTCTAGATATCAATGATCTACCAGCCCAACAAATACCCGATCTTGTGTATCTGCCCGAGCCTGGAATTGTTCCAACCTTGACTGCCCCTACTACTGAAACTGATCCACTTGATTTAAAACAACCACAAGTCGAAACTCACAACTCCGAACTACGTGTCTATAGAAGGAGAAAATCCATCGAGCATATACAGGACATCATTCCAACTCAGAATTCTCAGTCACCAGCACCAGACTCTCCTGCCCATGATGATTATATGACTGATGATTTAGATCAGCCAATCGCCCACCGGAAAGGTGTTAGAGGGTGCACTAATCATCCTATTGAGAAGCATGTTGCATATGGGAAGCTGCTACCTACATACAGAACATTTATTTCAACTCTTGATAGCATACAAACGCCGAATTCTGTACAAGAAGCTCTAAGGATTCCAGCATGGAAGAAGGCAGTTGAAGAGGAGTTTAAGACTTTGGAAATGAACAATACATGGACTCTTGTAGAACTGCCACATGGCAAGAATCCCGTTGGTTGTAAGTGGGTATTCACAGTAAAATACAAAGCTGATGGCAGTGTTGAAAGATTCAAGGCTAGACTTGTGGCCAAAGGTTTCACTCAGTCATATGGGATTGACTACCAGGAGACATTTGCTCCAGTTGCCAAACTCAACACAGTTCGAGTTTTACTCTCTCTCGCAGTGAATCTGGATTGGCCTCTTCACCAACTTGATGTAAAAAATGCCTTCCTGAATGGGGATTTAGAAGAAGAAGTTTATATGACCATCCCTCCAGGAATGGAAACCAAGCCAAACAGCAGGTTAGTATGTAAACTTAAAAAGTCTTTGTATGGCCTGAAGCAGTCACCCCGAGCTTGGTTTGATAGGTTTGCTAAGGTTGTGATCGCTAATGAATATCACCAGTGTCAGGCCGATCATACATTGTTCGTAAAAGGCAAACCAGGAGGGAAAATTGCAATTCTCATAGTATATGTTGATGATATCATACTGACAGGAGATGACTCAGAGGAAATTATCAGTCTCAAAAATATGTTGGCAGCGGAGTTTGATATCAAGGACCTTGGGAACATGAAGTATTTTCTAGGAATGGAAGTGGCTCGGTCCAAAGAAGGAATTATAATATCCCAGAGAAAATATATACTAGACTTGTTGACCGAAACAGGTTTACTTGGATGCAAACCTGTTGACACACCTATGGATCCAAATAAGAAGATGATCAGAAATGCGGACAGCAGCCTTGTGGATAAAGGAAGGTATCAGAGACTAGTTGGTAAGCTCATCTATCTATCTCATACTAGACCTGACATTGCGTACTCGGTCAGTGTAGTCAGTCAACACATGAACAATCCAAATGAGGATCAAATGGAAGCAGTGATTCGAATTTTGAAATACCTGAAGATGACTCCAGGACACGGTCTTCTATTTAGAAAGTTTAAAAATCGGGATGTGGAAATCTACACTGATGCAAGTTGGGCAGGAGAACTAACAGATAGAAGATCAATCACTGGTTATTGTTCATATGTTTGGGGTAACCTAGTGACATGGAGAAGCAAAAAGCAAGCTATTATTTCTCGCAGTAGTGCTGAATCAGAATACCGTGCCTTGGCATTAGGAATTTGTGAAGGAATGTGGCTTCAAAGGCTGTTAAAAGAGCTCACGGTTCAGATACAAGACAAAGTAAAGATGTTTTGTGATAGTCAAGCTGCCATCAGTAAAGCCAAGAATCCTGTTCATCATGACAGAACTAAACATATTGAGATTGATAGACATTTCATATCAGAGAAGGTGAACAATGGAATTGTTCAACTCAGTTATGTCCCAACACAACAGCAGCTTGCAGATATTCTCACCAAAGCTCTTCCAAGAACTGCTTTCAATGAATTAAACTCCAAGCTTGGTTTGCATAACATATACAACCCAGCTTGAGGGGGAGTGTGGAAGAATAATAGTTATTATTCAGATTTGATTAGATTTAGAGATTTGATTAGATTTAAGTTAGGATTTGATTAGATTTTAGTTATTCTGTTTCCTTAGTTTGTTATTTTGTTTCCTTGCTTGATGATATCCCATCAACTATAAATTGGACTGTATATTGTTATTGGGAAAATAATAAGAAAAAAGGATCTTTATTCCTACAAATATTGTTATAATAGATACATTAAGATAGTAGTAAACTGAAGCTCTCAGTGTCTAAAAAACACCATAACGTTCGTAGAGTGAGAGAGAGAGATAGCAACCTGAAAAAACTTCTTCAAACCCATTCGCTCTAGAGCCTCAACCATCAAGACTTGATACAACAGCACATGGAATGCGAGATGTAGCTATAGCATCTAACCACTCTTTTAGCCCTTCAATTGGTACTGAGAGCTACAGAAAACATTGCAATATTAGTTACTGCAACATAGGAAAACAAAATTCACATGACATTTTACTGAAAAATCTTACTTCCACAAGCTTGTGATAGTACAACTCCGAGAGTCTCAACTTCAGTCTATCCAAATCAGCCTCGGCCATGCCCCAAAGCAAAACCTAAAATTATGTCAGACATCAAAACATATGCTACAAAGCTAAAAAGTCAAAATGTGTGAAGCTTATAGAGGGTTAAGCTTGATGTCGATGATACATCCCAAAAAATGGAAACATGGTATTATTATTTTATCCATAAAAAAGTCTCCGATATACATATACAAACTGCAAAAAACTTCTTCAATTTCCAGTCCACCAAGCAAACAAGGATAGGATATTAGGCAGTTAGGTTCATGAACTTTTAGAAGAAGTGGATGCAACTTGAAAGTATGTAAAACCACCAGGGATTCCCAAACCTTGCGCAGAACATGATCAGCACCTGCATAATGCAAAACTCTTTGCACACTATCATCTCTAGGAATTTCCTTTCCTGCACAATAACCCACCCATACCATCAACCCAATTTCGAGGAATCTCAAGCGTATGACAAGTCTCTGCTTCCTAGCTATGCTACAGAGTACAGACAGAAGTGGTCAATCTATGCAAGTGACTAAGATAAAATATCGAGGCCACAAAAAATAGTCTCTATGACAATAATGCGAATATTTTATCTGCTCTAGTGCAAAGACCATTTTTTATGCATGTACCTTGAAATGAAACCTTGGGATGCAAAAACATTGAGGGAACTTCTCAATTCATTTGTTTATGAATTCCAGAATAAAGAAAAGAAATTTAGATTGAGTATACTAAATCAATTTTTGATAGTGCAGATATATAAGTATCTTACTATGTTAGTTGGTCTCAACTATTGTAACCAATACTCAAACACAAGGGTATCATTATTTTTTTCGGAACAAGTAACTTACCTTCCTCAGACGCAAGTTTTTCCCAGGCATCCAACTTCAAAGCTCTAGCATTTGCATGTAATACAAGATTTGTTAATTAGAAGGCCAGACTACATTGATACAGAAGAATTGTTTGGGCATTGAGCAATCAGAACACAAGGATAATATGATTATCTAATAAAAACACGGCCATTTCGTCTATTAGTTATTTTATTTTACAAGTTGAGGTTTCATTTTTGTGATATTGAAGGGCACAACCATATGGTGGAGAAGCAGTTACATTCTATCAGGAACAGCTAATTTGAAAGGAAAATCGTAAAAGAGAAGCCTAGCGTAAGCAATTTGATAAAAGGCAACGCGTCCTGTTAAGACAATAATTTAAACGACGACAATGCTAGTTCCTTGAAAGGCACATGCAAAAGTTTTCATATAAAGTTAGAATTTAGAAGAACAATCAAAGAGATAATCCGCTGGAAAGTGAAACACTGGTGAAAACCAGCAATCCACAATGGTTCAGTATCAATCTCCTTCAGCTTTAAACATCCTCCAAGTTTATGTAAAAGAGTAGTTTAAACAGTACAGGCGTAGATTCAGCAATCAGCAGTCAAAAACATGAATATATTTCCCCATATGCAATGGGCTATAATTACTGTTTTAGTATCTGGCGCTGTTGTCACAAGAAAAAGGAGGTGATTGTTGAATGAACCTGAAAATACAACTTTTAGGAATTATATACACTTGAAAGTAACTTTTTAAAAAAATGGCATAAGTACAGTTCTGTACTTGAATGAACATGAAAACAACAAGTAGTCAGCACTCTGATACCTTAAACAAGCTAAATTCTTTCCAAACCAAAGCAAGTCATCCAAACTTACTACACTAGTTCCCTATGTAAGAAAAATGACACATGTTAAAAGAAATACCGTGTTGTAATTGGCGACGGACAAACGTGCTCAACTTTAGAAACTTGAGATACATACACGTTTCTTCTTCTCTCGGCTCCCGATACACTCATCGATACACTCATCGATGGTATGAAAAAACGATTATAAATAGAAAGATTGAAGTCCCTAAACATACACACCTCATAAAAAAATATACACCAGTCTATCGAGAGAGCGTGGAATGCTTAGAATCGAGTGTTTAGAAGGCTTTAACCGAGAGTAAAAGCACATAAATCAAAAATTTTCAAAAATCTCTAACACCCTAGAGATAAGAATAAAAACCCACCAAAAAATACAGAAGAAGAGCAATAAACTATAAATGACACAAACCTAGCATGAAGACAAAATAAATAAACATAAAAAATAACAGAGAAAACGGAAGAATAAAAAGAGCACCTCTTCCATGAATTTTTTTTTGGGCGGGCTCGAAAACCCATGGAGCGACCCATTATCATTCGACCCAAAAACGTTTCTTGCAAACATAGTACTATCTCCATGCTCTGAGTTTGAGCGGTTCAATCTCTCTTCAGACAGATTTTGAAGAGTTGATAAGGCGATAAATAAACTTCTAAAAAAAAAGAGAGAACAATATTAATAAGAAAAAATTTATGGGCAGAAGAGAACCAATAATCCGAGTGTAGCTGGTAAACGAGGGTGAAACAGCGTCGGAGAGAGAGGAGGAAGAGGGGAACGTGCAAAGCTCAGAGCATTCTCCATTTTACCAGACACGAGCTACGGCGAGAGTCGTGTTAAAAAGGAGATATTAGTTTGCGGGATGGGCTTCATTCTTTCTTTGTTGGGCCTTTTTTTATTAATTGGGCCTTTTATGTTTTTTGTATGGACCGGAAATTCAATAGTCCCTACACTTCTTTATTAATTAACTAGGCCTTCAATGGCTCGAATTGATTAGATTTCCATCATTTGTTATTCAATTATATGATATAATTTATCTGACCAAATTATGTGAGCATACTGTTTATTTTAGAGTTTCGTGGGGAGTCGGACGACCATGGCAGCGCAAGTAAGTCGAATTCAAGTCAGAATTGGCAAATTTTCATGATTATATGCTAAAGAAATTTAAAGTGCACTAAGTTTTGAAGATTTGATAATAATTTGGCTCTTCATATATGACAAATCCTAATGCTTCAAATTAATGAGATAGTAGTAATTTATAAGAGGACAAAGTAGCCATTCTTGAAAATTACAAGCAAGACAATAGATTTTTTCATGTCTAACATTATATACCGCCAACCAACCGGCTATTTTTGGCCGATGCTCAATACATTGAGACATGGTACGACCGAAACAAAACCAAAATTTTACATCCCAATAAACAAGAATCCCGACTGAGCTGAACCTGGCAAAAACCCTTTGAAATTCATCGAACATAGCGGAAAATGGATCGACTCGGAGCATAAAAGATATTTACCATAGCCAAAATGACTTGCCTCCGATTTATTAGCAATAGCTAACTTTCTAACCCAGAGTTTTGAGTCTTTAGTTTTCAGGCTGACTTAGCCAAGGTCGCGCTTGAAACCTGGTTCAAGAGAGGAAGGTCCACATTAATATTGACATTTGCAATCATTTGTAAAGCATGAAATTCTTATACAGCAGATCTGTTACCAATCCATCCAGTCTAGATCATCCTCTATCACATGAGATGGATAGTAAGCAACCATGATCATCAAATACTTGACTACATCAACGATGTTGTGAATAGAAATGTGAAAGAAATGGTAGGAAAAGAGGCATACAAATCTTCTGAATCAAAGCTCCCATATTTCTCAGATCCTATCGATCCCGACCCTCCAGAGCTATCAGAGTCATAGTACATCTCAGAGTTCATGTAGTTCTATAACCAAACAAAAAATCCTTCGATCAATAGACATAATAAAATTAGAGACGAAGTTAAGATAAAAATGGAGGAAAATGATCTGACCGGATCATATTTCCCAACCTCGGCCGAATCCGCTTCATCATCCACCTACAAAAATGAGAATGACAAATGAAAGACTCATACCATGACCTCAATATAAAAAAAAAGTTGTCCCTTTTCAATTATTAACAACTGTTTATTATTATATTAAGAAAATGCAACCCTCCCCTCGTATACTGTCTGTCTTAAAACTTATACATGAAAATATATTTTCATCCACTTCCGTAGAGTTTTTCCCATTATATACTTGATGATCAGAGTATAGTCATTAACTTGAATTTTAGAAAGCCGTAACTAAAATTGATACACTACCACTTGTATCTCGCTTTCCTCCAAGATCAAAAGTTTGACATAATCCGAGTTTAGTTTATCAGCCACAAGAACAAAAGGTTCCCTCTCCTGCAAAACCAACAAATCAAATGTAATCAAATATATTAGTTGTCATTAATGAATAAAATTTGATGTACCAAAAGGACATACGCGCACAAATCTAGTACCTTTTTTGTCATTTTTGTCCATTTCTCATATCCTTTCTTGTGTATTTCAACTTTGTTTCCCTCCTCGAAATCTTTCATAAATTCATCCCTATAGTTTTAAATATATGGTGTAGAGATGTCATTTTATCCATGCGAGCTAACAATTAGATCAATCGAGAAGGATAAATGAACTGATGTACAATGCAAAAGACACCACCTTGTATCTGAGTTAAATGTATCCCCAACCTATCACATTTCTTTGAATCAGCAAAGGTATACACAGACAGGTGCGCACAGACGGTTTCAGCAAAAGTATCACAGACACGTGCGCACATACGGTTTCAGCAATCAGGGGCAAACACAAAGATAAGGTCAAAAAAGGCGAAACCGGGCACCACGGGGGCTGTTCGAGGTACTTGGGGAAGTAAAACATAGATTTCAAAAAAATAAAGCTGAGTTTTCAATTTTGTTCATTTAATGGAGGTGATCGCCACTCGATCCACCCATATCTTGAACCTAGCATACATATTGTCAATCACATTGTGATGGAAATTTCACAACCACCAACAAGAAAATTTCACTACACTGTGTCCCTCACGTAGTAAGAAAGCGCACAGGACAAATCTAGTCAAGTGAAAATAAGAGCAACTGTACTTAAAGTTACGTTTTTTTTATATCAATTTCTGAAAGTTTTATCTTTCTACATACTAGGAATTAGGACAACATTATTACACATAATAAGCAAACTTAGTTCAGATCATACGTTCTCATAAAGAATCGCCCAAAATACTATCACACAAGCCATGGCACTGGCACCCCTACAGTTTGAGCTAAGGGCAGCTTAGAATGTTATTCTCACAAGTGAGAACAAGAACCTAATTAACGCAACAAGATGACATATATCGAGGAAAACACATACATGAAAAAATGAAAAGCTGATCTGGGTTGATCTTGAATCCTCTGCCCCATAAACTCTACATCCTCACAGCTACTTTTCAGTTTCTTCGTCACATTTTTCTTGATTCCACAGTCATGCATGTCAGCCAAAGCAATAGCAACGGAAAGGCCACAATTTTCACTGCGTGTTATATCATATTTCCACACACGTAAACTTTCTCCATGCACAAATACATTCAAACCACAGTCCAATTTATTTGATTTTTAAAGTTAGGAGAATACTGAGAAAAAAAGAAACCGACCACTTTAGGAAAGCGCTGCCGTCTGCGCCACGGCGAATTCCATATACCCTTTTTCTGGGGTGCGCCATTGAAAGTGAAAAGTATAGTTTCAAAGATCCTGTAGCTTTTATGTGTTGTTCATAAATGGCGCCCCATTTTGGGATAAATTACTTATAGGCGGGATGAAATTTGTCTCCGCTGTGAAGGATGCTAATATGCGCTTCGGCGTAGGCTATTCGCAAGTCATGTTTGCGTTTTAGTTTTAGTTATATACTAATATTACATTTTGTTTTATGTTTTTTTTAAAAAAAAAAATTCAACACACACGTTTTATTTTTATTTTTTTTTATTTCAACAATTCAAATATCAATTCAGTCTTTCTATAATTTATCGAATTTCATTTTAGTCCATCAATAATGATAAAAAAAACCGTACACACATACATCACGTAACTAGTATATATATAAGATTTTACATGTTTACTAGATAATTAACTAAATCGAAAACTTTTCAAGAACGTAAAAAGTATTGTGCGCTTTAATTTTAAAGAATGAAAAAGCGCATCGGAGCTGTCAGAACGTATAGTCGTGCTTTATAATTTGGACAGACGCGTGTCGTGGTGCTGTTGCCTTCTTCACAAAAAGCTCTACCATGAGGCAAACTAAATGTCTAAAATAGTCTTTCATGAAGGACGAATCCAATTTGGTGAAGGGGGTGTTTCGGGGATTCGAGTGGAATTGACATGAAAAGAGAGGATGATGTAATACGAATGGGGGCCAAACAAAGGAATTAATTCGATAAAGAGAGCAAAATCAGTTGCTTAATTTATCATAAACTCTGTTGCCTTTAATCCTGTCAATTGTCAAATCAGCTAGCACAGTTCCAAATAAATTGCAAGTGCTTGTTTATTTGATTTTGTACAATTTTACACACTTTATGAATGGGTTTACTTTTCTTATTATTAAAGTTGGTGTGATTTAATTTATACAGATGGATAAGATCACAGAACAATATACCCATGTTTTATTAAAAACAATACTCCAAATCTTCATTCTTTATTCAATATGCTAATCTTTATTTTGAAATAAGAAAGCATAAGTGCACTAATATGAGATATTAAATGTGAGATCACTGGGGATTATTGCTTAAAGAAAAGGCACTCCAAACTCATAAAAGGGTTGATATGATCACACAATGCCTGATAGAATCAAAACAAACAATGTAAAAGGCCAACAATTAATACCAATCGACTGTAATCGAATCTGAATCACCTACACATTCAAGCTGGCTGAGTTCTCTTCTTGGTTTTCTTAATGGAAAGTGGCACTTGAATGAAACCAAACTTCTTCCTTTGCACGACGTATGACTTTTCCAAGTTCCCGTCTCCTGTCGTTTCACCTGGATGTAAAATGAGTCGACTTTGCTCCCGCAACATATGGCTCAAAGAAGCATGCTCCCTTCCGATATGAGTCTCCACATGGTTTCCTACAATTATATTATCCTGCAACATTACTCTCCTCCCTAATATGTCACCCATTGAAGTAGTTCCATTGGACCCATTCTCGTGTCTAGCCTGGGTATTCCTATGACCCGAGTTACGCGAATTTCTGAACTTAAACTTTGAGTGACGACTTTCTTCCACCGAGCCCTCTACACGGTTGCCTAAATCCAGCGCTCGGGACAGCTTGTTTTCTTGTTTCGTTTCCTTTAATTTCTCCGATACTGTCATTCCAGACTGATTATCAGCTCCATTCTTTCTTTGAGTTGTGTTTGAATCAATGAATTTAGTCTTGCATATATCCTGATCGACTTGTTGCGCTTTTTGAGTAAGCAAACGATACTCTTCACACGACAGGGTGATCCTATTAGTGTGATCCAACGCATCTGATGAATTCTCGGTGTTTTTTTCATAAATTGCAATGGCTTCAATCGCTTTAGCAGCTTCCTCCATTTTCTTGGCTGCATTTAGCCTCATCTCTGCCATTTTTATACTGTTTTTTGTACGTTCTATCTCTGCCATTGCCTTCATGACTTCATACCTCGAAGCTTCTGTCATTTTCTTGAACTGCTCGGTTTCGAAGTCGACCCGCTTCGGTTCCGTAGCAGTATGGGTGTAATTCTCCAACGTGTTTCTGCTAAACAAGGCTCCTTCCGAATCGGGCACCTGAATTTTAACCGTTCTCTCGAGTAAACTCTTGTCTTTCCTCATTTTCTTGTTCAAAGACTCTACGGATTCTTGAATCAGAGCAAGATCGATAGATGTTTTGTTTAGGTTCAGTTTAGCTCGATCTAACTCCAAAAACATGGAACCAGTTGACCGCTGAGGAGACGGACTTAGATTTTCATTTGCATAATGAATCACATTTCTTGACAAATTCAGATCAGGGCTGGCAAAAAATGAAGACAATTCAGGCATAAAATTAAGTTTTAAACCTGAGACGAATCTTTTCGCTGCTTCGAGCTGTTTTAAGACATCGAGTGTTTCTTGTTCTTTGATTATCAGATCTTTCTCCAGCTGCGCTGCTTGTTCCCCGATGATATTCACGTCAAAGTCCTCGGAGTCATGCTGCAAACAACCTTTATAATCTTTAGCCATAATAAGTGTTTAAAAAACAAAACAAAATAAAACAAAATAATCGAACGGTGAAACTTAAAAATAAATTATACAATATTACAAACAGATGCTAATTTTTAATTAAATTATCAAAAAACCATGAAGCAAGTCAAACAAGCTAAAAATTATTCCCTCTAACATAAATAATGAGGTCATTATAAAAAAAAAACAAACATGGGATCATCAAAATGTATTAACTAACAGGATCGGCAGCTAAACGGAGCAGATGATTCGGTATCCATGGACCGCTGCCGCCGAATCGGTCCACCGCCTCCTTCACCGACTCGAACGGCGGAGAAGTGTCAATCTCCACACGTGGGTTCACAATCTTTTTCGTTTCGGTCAATGCTGCAGATTCCGAAGTTTCCTCCATAACTCGAGAAAAAGTTTTTGGTCTCTAAGTTTCAGTGTGAAATTATCTCGGGATTCAGAATGTTATGCATTTATAGAGATATATCCTTGATTTTGGTTTGGAAACTGAAATTACCAAAGTGATCAGTATCAGAATTCAAGAAATGGGTCGTGTGAAGGTGGCTGTAATGATGATGTTTGGAGGGTAAAAGAAGATGGAAAAAAAAGGAATGGTGTAAAGTTATATACAACTTAGCTTCATGCTGCAGTAAAGAGAGAACTAGAGCGAACACAAGCTGTGTGACAACATGTGCACGCAGTTCATACTTCTTATTTAAATCGTAGATAAATATTTCTTAAATGTATACTATACGTAGCCTCGGAAACGAATCAAATTCAAGTATACTGTATACATGTCTGAAAATATTGAATTATCGTTTGGGCTCGAAGTTGGAGGAATGAGCAAACAAGGAATATGAAAAGGACTACGCTTATAAAGGAAATTAAAGGAAGCAAGTTTTTTACTTCGTCGAGTGAATTAAACAAAGCTGTGAGAAAATTTTGTACCGAAAGCATGCACGCTGCTAAGGCGCGGCCACTAAAAAAAAAACGGAACCCTTAGAGATTCAATTAGAGAAACCATCGTAATTTCGAATCTGCCCACGGATTTCTTTAGGAATATTATCAAAGCTTTCTGAAATTGTACGTACGTAGTAAAATAAAGATGATTTTCATTAAATTATCGCTGTATTTAGCAACAGTTTAACTTGAATCGTCATTGTTTATGGTTTCAGAAAACCGTCGGTAGTAGCCACGATACTTCATAATTCATCACAAAATTTTGGCGACAGTTCGCCGCAAGTACAAGAGCATGAGAGAATACTAGATTTTGCAAAGGTTCGGTATAATTTTTGCTGCTGTTTGTTTTCGCCGCAAATTTGAATATCTTGACGAAATTTTGTGACGGGCTACATAACGATGGTTTCTAAAAGTATGTCGCATAACTATGGTTTAGCTAAAAAAAACCATCGCAAATCGCTCATGCAACAGCTCCTCTCATCAATACTGTTGCTAGAATAGACAGGTTTTATGAATACCGTCGCTAAGTTTGTTACGGACAAATAAAAAACCGTCGTTAAACGGCAACGACTAGATAATATATTAGCTGACGGGCAAACTCCGTTTTTTTGTAGTGGGCATGATGCATGCACAGGTAGATAAAATGAAGTTGCTAATTTCAAACAGAGTTCAATTGGTGCACAGGTCTCATGCTCGACAAAGGCAGTGGGATCCCCACAATCCCACCGACAAGCTGATATCTGTATATTTATTTTGTATCGAATAAAGCAAAGGCGCACAAAAAGGAACACCAACTGAGTTGCTTTTGCGAAATACATTATTAGGGGCACGACTGTTGGCGGAAACCTTTTGCGTGATTACAGGACCAAACAAAGGCCAATTAAGGAACACGAGTAATTAGAAACTAGCTAGGTTTTATCACCAACCGTAAGGACAACAAAAGCCATATTTGCTGAAGGTCGTGTTTCATTTTATTATATATGACTTTCATGAACATTTTCAGACATATTGGATGTTGACAGAGATATATATTTTCATAAAAAAAATACATAGTTTAAAATAGGGTATTTTTATTAAACCCAACTTCCTAAAGTTTTCTTTTTCTTACATACAATTTCAATTTTTCGATACGAAGCAAAAAAAGAGCTATCCTCTTAGTAAAAGTGGAGAAGCTACTTTTTTCTTTTTCTTACATTTGATTTACGAAAAAAAAATTTGGGTGGGAAGAAAGCAATTTTTTAAAGATTAAAAGTATTCCTTCGATCTAAACATTTTGGTTTGGAACATGTGATGAAATGGAATCAAAGGAGCAATAGTTTTGATTAATGATTTATTTGCATTGATGAGTCAACCTCACTAATTTTCATGATTAGTAATAATGAAATGTTATCATTTTTTGTTTGAAACAGAAGCTGGCTTATCATTCTTGCTTGCAAGGGTAAGTTTTGATGCCAAAGGTTAAAAGCATTTGCAATAATAATATGTTAGTTTGGAGCCATAATGATCACGAAGAGATCCCCTCACATCACCCGGAGGGGGAGAGCCTCCAATTCCATGGGTGCATCCATAGTAACAAGATCCAGCTAGTTTTTCATCGCGATAATCGCGGGTAGCACTGTCGTGCTAATCCCCGGGTATCGAATGCTCCACCTTATAAATTTTCTTCATATATAATTGTATAATGGATCGGAAGATATAAATGTTGTTTGCAAATGATTAAAATAAGTTATTATGAATTTTTCCTTTACAAAGTTGTGATAATCACTTTTTTTTAAGTATTTGCAATCAATGTTATATAATTCTTGTATATGTTGTTTGGGAGAGGGGATATCGCTAAATTTTTTTCAAGGAAGACCCTTTTTTAATAAAAAGAAATTATACAAAATTAAAAATAAATTCATTCGAAGACATTAGATAGAATGTCTTTTACTTGGCAATAGAGGTGTAGAAATTTGTTTGATGATTAAAGAGAATCGTATTTATTTTTATTTTTATTTTTTTTGTGGGTGGGATTGAACAATTAGGGTGTACGTATACGGTATACCTGTAGCCAAAGCAAGAAAAACAAGCACAAAGATAAATTGCAGTCTGAAACAAATGCTATCTTCGTAGAATTTGTAGCTAATTATTGCTTGAATCGCCTTTTATACAAGGTTTTTTTAAAAAAAAATAAATAAATAAATTTTAGTGATTAGCCGCAAAATCTGGTAATACACATAATTTCACGATTTTACAAAAATATAACAGAGGTACTTGCCTCATTCTCGTTAACTTGAAAACAATTACATTTGTCAATTGGCAAATTCCAAATAAATTAAAAGAATTAGGTTCTGTGATGTTTCCACAGAAAAGAGGAGTGGAGTGGATACCATTTGTTGCTTTTGCGGTCCTTGAAATAATTTGGTCAGCAGAAACGGGTTGTTGCTTCCTCTCATATTTTAGTTATTCGAATGGTGAAAGTTTGCAATTTGCATAACCATAACAACTAACAAAACCGAAACCAATAAGCCAAACCATGTGATTTTTAAGGCCATTATTTCATATTATAAGCTCTCTCTCATTCAATCTACCTCACCGAGGTCCGAAAGAATCCCACTGCTATTTCATAGTGATGGTTGACTCGTTACAGTGGATAAGTTTATCCATGGTAGACTAGAGACCCATATATAATTCCTCAATTACACCAAAAATTTCCATACAAATTCATAAACAGTTCAGAAAATGAGTCTGAATTAAATCTATAATGCAACAGGAATAGTTAGTAAGACGTGCATCACTTAAATGCATCACTTTGAGGATGTACAAGGATTCTATGTGCTGTTACGCCTACTTCAGTACTAATGTCGCTCTTACCTCTCCTAATCCAATTCATCTTGGGAGATTTCCTCTTCAGCCAGTTCAAACTCATCAACCTCTTTAAAATATGCTCTCTGCTGTTCGATAAAATCAAGTGGCAAGCAGCTTTCATCACCAGTTTTTGGTCGAGGGCATTGCTTCTGCAAATTAACACGGTGTTGGACATTAGCAAGCACAAAAAAATTTGATCACACGGAGAGAGTACAATAGATTTATTTTAACAAAAAATGGTATTTAACGAGAATGCTCTCATAATAATTAGTTTCCGATCTCTCAACTAAGTTCAAATGATGGAAGAATAATGCAAGTCATATCTCCACTCCTAGTGTACTATATGCGCAATGCTCCGTCTACATATCCGTGCAAATGAGAATCCATGTAATATTTTATCCTCAGCTAGCAAGGACTTCACATCAGTTTTTGCTGGACAAAACTAGTTAATCCAAGTCAATTGCATAGTTCTATTCGCACTATAGTAGGATAGGGGAATTACAGCATATTTATTCCATGCTAGTAGTTTAATTTAATCAGAAGAAACATGCTCATGCTTAAACATTGGAACTAGAACCGTGTTTCTTTCTGCCGAGAAAAGAAAAAACCATGCAAACCTTTTTATGTTTTGGGCGGGGAACAGTAAGTGACTTCGATGACTTCACGTCTCCAGCTTCAAGAAAATCATTCCTGAATGAGAGAAAAATATCAACAAGAGTGAAGACTGAAGAACAAGAAACTTACCTTGAAAAACAACAGACTGATGACAAACTGAAAGCAGAAATATTGGTGCAAAACATAAGGTACTTTTACAGCATATGAAATCACATGTTCCTCTGATAAGAAACAGGTTATTTAGCACACATAACTGAGCACGTCACGTAAATACATTATGCTCCGAGAGATTTGTAACATAGTGCAAATGCTAAATCAGGTAAATATCCAAACAATCTTAAATCTTATAAAAACTTGATTGGGCAAATACAGAGTGGGAGTGTGCACATTCATGTGTGTGAGCATATATGGAAAGACAGACTTACACTATTTTTTGGGTCCTCCTCATTGGGGGGCAACTAGAGGCCCCAGTGTCTTTTTTTCTCTTTACGGTTTTTCTCCTTGTAGGATGGCAATTAACTGTCACAGCTGCAGATGACCCCTCAACCATGTTAAGCGGAGCGAGAATGACCTTCCCTTTCTCCCTTGTTTTTTCAGGCGAATAGCCAGAATGGTTAAGAGACTTCAGTTTCTCTTTTGTTTTCTCAACAAGAAAGGCATTAGTATTGAGGGGCGCTTTCCTTACAGCTTTTGCCATTTGAACTGACGAGCCAGGAAGTTCAAGAATCACTTCTCCTTCTTCTTTTTTTTCGTTAAATGAATAGCTTGAATGGTTGGTAATTCCCTTTCCTGGCTCCTCTGTTTTATTCTTTGAGCAACCAGGATCGTTCAGATTTGCATTCCTATTCTCTGTTTTCTCGTGTGAGCAGCTAGAAGGATTGAGAACTCCCTTTCTAAAACCTTTGACTTTCTCAAAAGACCCACCAAAGAGACTAAGATTTCCCATATTGTTTCCATCTGTTTTCTCAAGTGAAGAACAAGGTTTTCCAATTACCCGATGAGGTGTGAAACTGAACTGTCCGACAATCGCCTTCCCTTTGTCTTTCTTATTGTTTAGAGGAGTGAAACTATCAGTCATGCCATGAATTTTTCTTTCATTCTTAAAGTCACCAGTAGTCTGTCTTCCCTCATATACAATATCCTTATTTCCCATGTCACCTTCAGTAAACATTAAGATATAAATAAATTCTTTCAACTTTGCAATCATGGTACATGCTCCACCCAAAATGCCAATACGCATAATTAATTAAGATTAGAAGTTAAACAGAAATGTAGAACACGAACAAATCACAGAAAATAATTGAGGTCAGCTACTCCACCGTTGATTTTTTAAAATATATATACAAGTATAAACAATCTCGTACGCAAGTTTGAACCCAAATAACTGGATTCATTGAAATTCCGGAAAAGTTTTTCCATCGATAAGCACAACAGCGAGAAAACGATTCCAGATCAACATTCAACATTTAGCAAGTAAATTATCACACCAAGTAACTAAAAACTCACGCCCTCGATTGCAGTCCTACATCACATTAAATAAACACAAAAGCAGAAATTAGCATTACGAGATTGAAGTCGAAGGGAAACTTACAATTCTGGAATCGCACAGTTCTCGAAGTCAGGGCATGGGCATCGTTGACGGAAGACCCGATACTAGTATCGGACCTGGTATCAACTCCATTTAAAGTGGGGGACGAATCCGGGCAAACTTTCTGGCCTCTGAAACCAGGATTGGAGCTCAAAATCAAAGTTCGACTGGAATTGGAACCAGATGAGGAGACGAGCTTGCGGAGGGTCGAGGTGGGGATGAGATTGTACGCGTTCGTAATGTCTGAAAAGGGTTTTCTCTTGCGATTCTCCATACTTTCCTTCCAAGTGTGAATTATCCTGATTCGATCAGGGGAACTCGAAGGATGCTGAGGAAGATGGCGGGAAAATTGGTTGAGGTCTGCAAGGGAATGCAGGTACAGAGAATGTTCACGAAACTAGTTCTCTTTCTCTGGAACCCTCCATGTGTAACAGAAAATTTGAAGTTCATGCTTGAAACAAGTTATGTCACATTTTTGTTATTATAAAATAAGAAATTACTTTAAATTTATTTTGAGATTAAAAAATATTTGAGATAGTTTTCGAATCTAACCATTTGTAAACTAGTCAAAAATTTGTCACGGCCTCACTAGTCGTATTTTGTGAGGCGGATCTCTTATTTGGATCGTTCATGAAAAAATATTATTTTTTATTTTAAGAATATTACTTTTTATTGTGAATATCGATAGAGTTGATCCGTGTCACATATAAAGATTCGTAAAACCATCTCTTAAGAGACCTACTCTTATAAGTATCATTGAACATAAGCATTTAAAATTATACTATATTTTTATTAACATTGATGCTAAAAAAAGATATCCATCGTAGTCCATGTAACTTTGATCTTTCCACAACGAATTACACAACATGGTTTATGTGAAAAACAATACACGTGTGAGTATGGCACATAAATTCGATGAAGTTTATGTTGGCAGTAGAAATTCGTATTGTCACGAATTTTTACCATTTTGAGGAAAAATGTATGAGATACTTTTAGGATTCATTGTATTTTGTATCATGAACAAGTCTATATTATTCTTTGGCTCCATATGATTTTCTATAATGATCCGTTTTCGAAGGCAAAAATTTGTGTGAGACGGTCTCACGGGTCGTATTTGTGAGACGGATCTCTTATTTCGGTCACCCATGAAAAAATATTACTTTTTATGCTAAGGGTATTACTTTTTATTATGAATATGAGTAGGATTGACCCGTCTCACAGATTATGATCTGTGAGACGGTCTTACATGAGACTCACTCGTTTCCGATGTCATAATCTGTGAGACGGTCTTACATGAGACTCACTCGTTTCCGAAAGTGACAGTCCTCATTAGCACCTAGGATGCTTGGAAGGCAACACTTTTCCTGAGAATGAACAAGGCTCTGAAGGCTAAAGAACTGGAGGAGGGTCTTCTTTACTAGAATGGGACTTTAATTTCTTGTTACAGAAATTTGTTAGATTTCTTTCAATGATGTAATCTGCTATAACAATAATGGTTGCCTGAATGGTTTTTTGTTTTTGTTTTGTTTCTCTTTGGTCCTCCGAGAATGACTTAGTAAGATGCATTTGTATCGTCTCATTTTTATTGCATCAAGATGGAATTCACCGAGACTGAGAACAGATCAATTTAAATCTGTGTGTGTATGCCAGTTAAAATTTGGAAAATTGACAATTTTAGTTGCACTGCGGTGTATTATTTTTAGTCTTATATATTTTGTCCAATCTTTTACAATTTTTCGTCAAATGATATAATTAATTGACTAATTTCATTATTTTTTTAAATCATTTTATTAAACACATGTACATGCATGTTACTTAGATATTTTTTCCACAAAGTTGCTATAAAAAATTTAACATGATATTAATTATTTAATCACACGATTTAAATGAGAAATATTAAAATTGATAGTTGGAATATGATTATACGGTTTACAATTAATTTAATAAAACCCACCGTGTAATATTAGATACATGAATTACGCATGTTAGAAAAACGAAGACCAAACACGTGGCCATTGAGTAACCAATTACACTTGCTCAATGGCCACGGCCTAAACAATGTAACCCATTACGTCATCAATTATTTCCTTCGCTAGTCTCGCATTTCTTGCGAAGGATTGGCAAAAGAGGTTCATGACGGTATCTATTTGTTTTTTAAAATTATTGTTAATATTAGAAAGTATATTTGAAGATCGATTAATATATTATATATTTGTTCGTACGTATTTATGTAAATATCGATGAATTTATATTTATCTATAAGGTATATTATTTTTAAATATTTCAATACATCTAATAAGTAAATATCATATAATCGATCTTCACATAAATATAAATCATATCGAATATCTAATGTCATGTACGACTTTTCCATTCGCATATCTTCCAATATGTATCGCTTTAGTCAACATATTTAGAATTAGATATGTTTCGGTTCACCTTTTTGTTGGTTGAGAAAGTACCCATCCACCTATTTTAGGTGGTATGTTTAGCTAATTTTATACGTAATTTGACATATCGAGGTGGATAAACTGCTATTTATCTGGACTAAGCGACTATCGTTTTGGAAGATTGAAAATTTTCAACTCAATCCGTCAATTTTATATAACGATTTCATATTCTTCCATCCGTCATTGGTCCATTTTCATTATAAAATAATAATGAGATAGTGAGAAGATAATTTGAGAAGATTTTCAGCGAGCAATTTATATTATGCAACTTAATTTATAAAATATCTTGGAAAAAATGTAAGGATAGATTTAGAAGTATAAAATAAAGTTTTTAAACGATGTTCATACATTAAATATAGTAAAGATAACCTAGAAAAAAAATGTTTTATTTTGGACACTAAGACACCATTTGAAGTTTTACATTATTAACTAAGAGTGGGTCTCATGTGAGACCGTCTCACGGATCATAATCGGTGAGACGGGTCAACCCTACCCATATTCACAATAAAAAGTAATACTCTTAGCATAAAAAGTAATACTTTTTCATGGGTGACCCAAATAAGAGATCCGTCTCACAAATACGACCCGTGAGACCGTCTCACACAAGTTTTTGCCATTAACTAATTGATAATCTATTTTATCAATTCTCATGTTTTCTTGGTCATATTATTTATTCATTTGTTAATATTTATCTTATATCAATCAAATCATTGAATTACATTTATAATATTAATTTCAATAAATAATTTTATTAATATAATTTATTATATTATGTCAAATATAATCAATCAAACAAAAAAAAAAACTAATATTTATCAATCAAATCAAATCAAATACTATATTAATTATCATTTTTATTATTTTTCTTATTATATCATATTATTTATCTCCTCATTATTATCTTGTTTTTAATTTGAAACCGTGCATGTTTGTATTTTATTTATATTTGTTGTGATAAAAAAAATCTCTTACAAACTAAAAAACAGTCCAAAATCTAAATATAGACTTTCAAGAATTGATAAAATGCGGACAAAAGGAAAAGAGTAGGTTTTTTGTGAGACGGTCTCACGGATCTTTATCTGTGAGACGAGTCAAACACATCGATAATCGATATTCACAATAAAAAGTAATATTATTAGCATAAAAAATAACATTTTTTAATGAATGACCCAAATAAGAGATCAGTCTCACAAAATACGATCCGTAAGACTATCTCACACAAATTTTTGTTAAAGTAAAAATAAAAAATGGATCTTTAAAAATATCCATTAATCTAATAATAAAGTAAAAATCAACTATTCGATTATCTCTATCCGAACATTAACTCTAAATATTGATCGATTCGATCGTCTCATAAATTTATTTCCTTTTTTATTTTAAATATATATATAAATAAATATTTAGATTGTAACAGTTCGAGAATATGTGATACTTATAAATTGCCAACTGTAAGTCAATTAGTCCAACAAGGTTGGCTTGATTGTTTTTTGAATTTGTACACTTCCTTAAAAGACTGTGAATGAGACCCCACCAAATCCACTAACCGTCTACCACGTAACCCCCATAGTGTATTCTCCGTTCTACCCTTGACAATCCTTCCAAATCACCAAAACACCACCACCGATTCACTATAAATACCATCGCCGCTGCCTCCTCATTTTATCATTTCCGAGCTATTTCACTCTTTTCTTCTGCTCTCCATTTTCAGGATCTGGCTTTATCTCAGGAAGCTCTGGAGGAATCTTTCAACAAAGGGGTGGTGACCGCCCTGTATGACGCCTTAAAGCGCCGCGACGCCGTGAAAATCCAGGAAATCCTAGCCGCAGATCTCGAGTGGTGGTTCCACGGCCCGCCGTCTCACCAGTTTTTGATGCGCGTACTCACCGGAGACAAGGAATCTCATTTCCATTTCGTCCCCCACAGCATCTCCGCCTTTGGCCACATTGTCCTAGCCGAAGGATTCGACCAGTCCCGTTCAATCGCCTGGGTCCACGCCTGGACGGTCACTGATGGGATAATAACCCAGGTTAAGGAGTACTTCAACACATCCCTCACCGTCACGCGTTTCGGCAAATCTGAACAGTCCGATTTCGGCATTGCTTCGCTTCACTGCCCTTCCGTTTGGGAGAGTAGCTTCCCAGATCGGGTCGGGAAATCCGTGCCGGGTCTCGTGCTTGCTATCTGAAGCGAGCTTCGGTTCTAGGGTTTAATCACGTGTGGATTAATAATATCGTGGAAATAAATAAGTGATCGAATCAAGTGTGTGCCCCTATCCTATGGGCTGAGGTCTGAGATTGGAAGGCTGTGATTGATATTCAGAGGCTCTGATCAGCTACTTCAGTCCTTATTTACTGTGTTTCTAGTGTTTGTTTAGTCGGTGATGATGATTGGGAGATCCTCTATCGTCGATTCGTCCGTGTTCGGTGTTTTGTGTGATGTTCCATTATCTATAAAATGGTGTTTGTGCCAAATGACCACATTTTCACATCAAAAATACCAATATGATTGTCCTTTATATATATTATTTAATAATCCAATCTAAATGCGAATTTAATTATTAAAAAAATGCACAAATTAATATGAGAAATTTTATAAGATATATATTTTATTTCAGTAACTAAGAAAAAATGATTTGCTCATATTTACAATCACCTCACAAACATTTATGTGCTTTACTATTCGCCACGTCTAATTTTTGACATTGTTCAAGAACTGGTTTCATATAACAAAAGAAAGAACCCACAGAGTGATGTCATCAAATGATATAATCCAGGTATAATGCAAGTATTTTTTTACGTAGCTGTCACCCAATACAAAATTTCACTGATTTGGTAGCGTATCCAAATTTAATTCGTATACCATATATTTCAAAATTCAATATGCTAGTTCGATTGCTCTTGTATATTAATAAATATTATTTACTTGGTCCTGGATAATAATTTCTCGTTATAGTCACCGATATAATATATTATAAAAAAATTCGATATTTCTCGAAGTATTAAATTAATTTTAAATACATATACGAGACAACTCGTGAGATGAGAGATGAGAGATAGATAAAAATAATAATAATTTATGCATGAAGGAATTGATTAAACGATATTTATTGATGAATGATCATTTTCGAATAATTTACTGTTAAAAACAAGAATGGCTATTTCAAGTTATTTTTAAAATTTAATAAAGGATCCGCGACTGTCACTCTAAGCTGTTCGTATAGTTATTATAATATACTTTGGTAATATATTAGGTATGATAGTTATTGAGAACCAACGAACATTTACTCATTTATTAGATATGATGAAATATAAAAAAGTCGCGCGTCCAATAATAAGTAACACATCATCGATTCTCATATAAACGCATACAATAGATTTACAACATATCATAACTCTAATATAACATTAACATTTACAAATCTGTTAAGGAAAGGACAATCTTACAAAATGAAGAAGATGTGGGCACAATTTTGGTAGGGCGTAGATATCGACGTTGCTGCCCATTCAACATGATTGTGTTTTTCACTCAAAACAAAGTAGCTCTATAAATTATAAGGTTCTATGTAGACTTGGAATATGCTAACCGGATAATTATCATTATTATTATTTTATTTAATACAACAAAGATTCATTATCGCAAATCAAGAACTAATATCAACTATGAGATGTAGAGGCACAACCCACCCCATATGATCTGACATAGAATCAATCACCTTAACAAAGTTTTATTCTATTGAACTTGGCACCAAGGATCAAATTTTGGACGAGTTCTTGAATTCGCGATCAAATTGTAACAAACCTCCCTTCTAAACGAAATAAAAACTATCATTATTTTTTTAAAAAAACTATTAATATTACATTAATTTTATTTTTAAAAAAACAAAAGACCAATATTTTATGTGGCATGGAAAAAGGTAACCTTGCAAGTGAAAGGCAACATTATTCAACTTTCCATTAGAGATTTAGAGCCATATATTTTCCCATGTTTCTTTTTTTATGTTTTGAAGTGATAAATGGAACCTTTTACGAATATATCGGCATCTGTTCCTAATATGGCCAAATGGGAAACAGATGATGGGGTATGTATCATGAATGGTGTGAATTGATCTCCCGACCTAGACATTCTAGGACGAACAAGTCGCACATTACTTCACAGTTAGATTTATCTGTCTAACATAGTTTGCAAGTTACAACATTAGCTCGAAAGTTTACCTAACGTACACAGAAAAATAACGATTACATGTTCTAACTCCATAAAAAAAGCTGTCGGCCATAGAACATTGGAGCAATGATATAAATTTATTATAAATAAATTTTAAAAATATACTTTTATTCGAATGTTCATCCTCTCATCTAAAAGTATATGCAGCATATATTTTACGAGGGATGGTGACACTATTTTGTAGTTGCTGGCATCTATTGCAGATCGTTGCCCACCAACTTTACGTTAAAAAAAAGCCTTGAAATTTTTTGTCCATCCAGTGGACGTGACATGTCCTCCACTCCACTTTGTTTTCGAGCAAATTTTACGATCAAATCCACAAAAAAAATTTCCAGTTTTATCGCTGACGAATATATAATATTATTTTTGCACATTGATAAGAATTGCCACTAAATTCTATTGTTCTTTTAGTATCTCAATTTGTTGGTAAAATTAGGTCTTGATTTGAGACACCAAAATGGGACGGCTGATATTCATATTAACATAATCATGTCCATATTTATAATAAAAAATAATATATTTTGATGATATGATAAAAATTCTATCATATTATAAATTATATTTTAGAGATAATACAAAATATTACGTGAATATGCACAAATCTAGTTGTCATATATTATAAAAGTCCATATTAACTATGGCTCTACACCTATAAATAAAAGATCTCTAACCCTTACTAAGGTATGTCTTTCATACATATGTAATATACATTTCATACGCTATTTACGTGCAATTTCAATACTTTTTCTCTCAAATGTTATATGGACTAGAGTGTCGGAGCGGCTTCGTCTCCGGGTTGAATCATTTCACTCTTATTCTCTGATACACAGTTATATTTTGTGGTGGTTTGGTTCGTTTTCACCGAAGAATTCGGTTCGTGGTTATTGGTCATGGTATTTTATCGAATGTGATTTTTTTTTATCACATCACATTTGACATAAAAAAGTAATATTTTTTTATTTGTGATACCTTCTCACATAAATTTTTGTTTATTCTGTATCATGTAAATTGAAATCGACCACAATTGATTTAATGTTGAATCATGAAATTAAACCATGTTGACTAAGAACAATCGAAATCACATTTCGATAGCGGCAAAAGAATCAAATGAATATTGTCCGAGTGAAATAATAATCCAGGCAGGTCTATAATAAATGAAACACTGATTCAAATCCTCATTTAAAAATAAGGATTTTCATTGGATCTAATTTACCAAAAAATAAAAAAATAAAAAAATTCCCGAGAAAACCTATCTAAAATCGACCTTCCCCAGTTAATCCTACACGGGATACAAACAAATTAAATAATTTCAAAACAAGAAAAAGAAAAGAAAAGTCGTGGCCTAATAATAATACCATCAATAGTGAAGTAAGAACCCCACGGGGCTCAAAAATATTTAATGCTGCGGATGGCGGCACGTAGGGACAAAAGTGATCCCTTGCGTCCATCTCACTGTGTTTGTTGTTGATACTCCAATGCAATATTTACAAAAAAAAAAAAATTAAAAAAATTCTATTTTATTCTTTTTATTTCATTAAAAAAATATATACAACTAAATATAAAATTTGGATTATATATTTGAGACGAAAAAAAATAATCGTCCAACTATTTTACTTTTGTATATTTTAGATAGGCAAAAACTTGTGTGAGACGGTCTCACGGGTCGTATTTTGTGAGACGGATTTTTATTTGGATAATCCATGAAAAAGTATTACTTTTTATACTAAGAGTATTACTTTTTTATTGTGAATATGGGTAGGGTTGACCCGTCTCACAGATTGTGATCCGTGAGACGGTCTCACAAAAGAATAGGTCTCTTGTGATACGATCTCACGAATCTTTATCTGTGAGATGAGTCAACCCTACCAATATTCATAATATAAAATAATACTCTTAACATAAAAAAGCAATAATTTTTCATGGATGATCCAAATAAGAGACTCGTCTCACAAAATATTATCCGTGAGATCATTTCACACGAAGTTTTGTATTTAGATAATCTATATATGCGACTGGACGAGTTTGCCAATCTCAGAATCTGAGCCGCCAGAAAAATGGCACCCGAGGCTTCTTCACTAAAACTTGGAGGGTCCTAGCAGGGTTGGACCCGTCAAGAAAAATCCCAAAATCAATAAACTCGTGAAAATTATATCTAAACCATATTATTTAGCAATAAATGACAAAATATTGTGAATTAAAATTATGGATCAGGATATCTATTAATTAATAAAATATAAATATATTAATATTAGTATATACGTATGGGATGAGTCCACTAAAACTCGTTACAGCCCCGAGTCCAGTTTCAGACAATTTGACATATTTTAGACTCGTCCTGAACGAGACAAATTTAAACAAGATCGATGTGTATGATGGATGTAGATGAAATTGGTGGGTTTAAGAACATATTAAGCAACATCTAAAGTCTGAAAGATAACCTGTATGGGCCCAAATATTCGAAACTGGATTGGGCCTTAGGTATGAGAAGTTAAAAAAATAGTGGAAAAGCAAACAGTAATTAATCGCCGTTTATTCTGGTTCTCCAACCTAATTGTTTCATCGTTTCTAGTCCCTTGCATCATGAATTACTACAAAACACTAGTGAAATTTTATATCGTCTAGGTTTAGTTGTTCGCGTCGTTTGCATCATTGCATATGCTCGAGAAAAATGATAGTTGAAAGTTATCAGAGTTTTCTTTTCAGATGAGTCAAGTACAACAGTTTTTGTGTTTATATTTTTTTTATATTTAACTAAATACACTTAGTTTTGAAACACGTATATATGATATAGCTCGTTTTTAACCCTCATTCTATCGCCCGAGATCAATGTAACTATTTTTTAATCAACCGCGAACATAAAAATGGATAGAATATATGTAAATTCGACCAAAGATCAATACTTTAATGTCCAAAAAAGAAATGGTGAAATCCTTTTGGTAATGTATATAAAGCTTGACGAATGGCAACATTGAACGGAGGAAAATGTACCCCTAAGTCAAATAAAGTTGCTTTTATACAAAGTAAAATTCTCTCACGAAAGAAAAGAGAATCATATCCACGTACAGTTTCGAATATAAATTGAAAAATCCATCCATTTGTGTTTCAAGAAATTTCAAATATCGATCATCTTTCAAGAGAGTTGTGGCAGATTCATCTGCTATTTTCAATGGCTAATGTAAGTTCCTCAATATCATAATTCTTATTATTGAAAGAAAATAAATCTGGTATTGTGAAGTCCCATTTGCATGAATCTTAGATTCGAATGATATCTTGGGATAAATCAGGTGGTGGAGTTGAAGGTAGGATTACACTGTGATGAATGTATCAAGAAAATCTTGAAGGCCATCAAGAAAATAGAAGGTAAACATTTTTCTAAACCAAGTTTTAAACAGTGTTTGAATATCAATTTTAATAATTCATATATTGAGTGATTAAATAACGTTGTCTAACAATTATTTTAAAAACGTTTTGGGTGAAATTGCAAAGTAAAAAAAAAAAAAAAAATTTCCTGCAAAAACCCAACTAAACTTTTATATTTAACTATATATCTAATAATATAATGTTCAAGAACACTGAATTAATTGATTAAATCATACGATTCAGCTACATGGAGTAATTTATCTGAAAAATAAAATAATATTTGTTATTGCAGATATTGAAACTTACGGCGTGGACACGGAGTTGAACAAGGTTACGGTGACCGGCAACGTGACCAATGAAGAGGTTATTAGGGTTCTTCACAAGATTGGAAAACAAGCCAAGAGTTGGGACCAAAACTCAGAAAACACCAACTGAATGCCGAAGTAGTGTAAAAGTTTTGGCTGTAGAACATAATTTTTCCCTTTTACAGTTTAATTTTCTATAGGATTTTATATAGAAATCAAATGTATTAGCATACATAAATATTGATTCTGTGATCCATTATGATTTTGTAGCTGGAAAGACTCGTGGCTCGAGCTCGAATCGATTGCGATCTTAACTACATATTAGTAGTACAAGTAGTATGTCTATCGAGCAAGCCATGACAAATTCCGTGGTTGGTGTAACGTAATATACATTAAATTATGTAGGATATTTGTGTAAGCAACAAACGATTTTATTAATAACTATACATAATCGTTAGGTCACAAGGCATTAAATTACAAGAAACAGAAAATCGTTTGCACAAACGTAAGGCGGCTTCTAAAGTCGTTACCCAAGCATGGAGTCGGATAAATCGCAACTCACTTTCTACCACGGCTTCTGAATCGGCCTCGGATTCACCTTAAATTGCTCGAACAAGTGGATGTTAATTAATTGAAACTTATTTTTATTTTTCAAATTGTTCTTGCTGTTCTATCACGTATTTTCAATGATAATTTGTCTTTACAAATTATAGGCCTGCACGCGTACGTAGTGATTTGCTTAGTTATATATTTATATTCAAAGTATGTTACGGATTATTTGCATTTTGCAATGGATACGAGGAGATTCTAAATCGAAAGACAACATTAGAAAGAATAAAAACTCCCCGTTTTAGTCCTCAAAAGCATATGCATCACGGAAGAAAGAAGTCTCTCTGTACGAACACAAACTTTCCGTGGATTAACTCTTCCAGCACACCATGCATCGTCCAAGTCTATGTAAAATGCATGACATTGGAGCCATGACACCAGCTCTTCTGCCTTTATTTACAACAGGGGTTAACTAGAACTAAACGAGCATCAAGTAAAAATAAAAACGCACCTGCCCTGTCCCGGAGAGAAGATAAGAAACTATCAAACTCTACAGTAATTTGGAACCAAACGTGCTAGTTTTACGGTAAAAAGCCTACTATCAATAACCAGACGCTACCACTTTTGAGCCTTCTATTTTGCTTTATCTCCATCTGCACTACCCTGGCCATCGGATTTAGGTTTGGCGCCGCTCTCGGGTTTTTCTTGCTTGTTTGCTGGATTTAAAGTGGGCAAAATGCTGTTGACCCCTCCAAGACTGATGTTGTGCATGGGGCTCATTCCATTTGTGGCTCCAACAGGCCACATGGCCATTAGCCCTTGTGTGGATTGTGGGTGGAGTTGTTGAGGTAGTTGATGCCGTGGATCCTGCATGGGATGTGGAATACTGAATGGTGCTCGTTGAGCGAATGCACCTGGTTGCTGAGACATGGCTAATGCCTGAGGATGAGACATGTATAGACCCCCTTGTTGCATTGCGTTACGTGGAGTCATTTGCATGTGCTGATGGATGAATAAGAAAGGAGTTTGTAATGGTACAAGTAAAATCATATAAATTATTAAGGTTGCAACACAAGATACCGGAGGTGGCATTAATGGTGATGGTGTTGTCTGCGGTTGGGCATCAGCAATGGCAGCTAAATACATCAAATTCTTTTGAAGCTGCGCCTGGTATCTTATAGTCAAGATAATACAAGTAAAAAAAGCATCCAAGTTAAAAAAACGTATCCACGAAGGTACTATCTGTCTACTGGACGGGTAATAGAGTTGGTCACCGGATACATCAAAGACAGAAGCAAACGCAACAGCATAATTGATCACAGAAAGTGCACATGCACTCACATAGGAAGAGATAATGACAGAGAAACCACTTATTGGCACATTCAGCAAGTTTGCCAAGATTTTGATTGTCCATAATAGCCAATATCAATTTGTTGTTCTCGTCAAGGTACTGCATTAATTGTTGGTAATAGTGTTGCATATCAGAAATTAAAATTTTGCACCCTAGAAACTGGTTTAAGTATGGTGGAACATTCACAAGATTGTATCTGTAAATAAACGAGTTTTACTGAATAAACAAATGCAACACCAAGTAGCTGGATAGTAGCCAATAACGACTAATTCACATCAGAATTCCAGTAAAGTAACACGTGTCACATCCACATGGCTCGCCCTAAAATCTTGCATCTTCTCCCGGTTGAGATTAGATCTTCCACAAAAATGTTGTGTCCCCTCATTGATTAGCATACCAATTTTCTCATAGGTGAGGCTCAATTCCTCTCTTCATATGATATTTCGGACTTGTATATAAAGGTTAGGTCCTAGCTCAACCCTATTGTTTGGGTTGTTTTCATGGAAGAAAAAGAGTGAAATCTACCATGAAATCCATATGAAAAGATAACCTATCTTATTTACATCACCCAGCTCAGTGGCGGTTATGAAAACGGTAAAATATGCCTCTACAGCTCGGAGAATATCTCAGCTCACAACCGGTCTTATATCTTCTTGCATACTGGACTACATACATTCTGCTTGCACCAACATTCACGATGTTCCCACAGGACAGCATTTAAAATAGAAAATGAAAATCTCTTTATTCTGGTACATTTGGCAATGGAATCCATGTATATAAGATTTTGGGTACTTGGAATTGTTCACTTGGATGCTTTAGGATACGGTGGCCACTCTGAGAACATAATAATGGCTCTCAGGCAGCCATGAAGAAATTGCCAGAGAAAGGTTGATAGTTGCACATGGAAGGGATGATTGCCGGTGGCACAATGGGAACACAAGATCCACCTTTAAATTTTGTCTCATTTAAACAAATTTAAATAAATTCACGAGTTACCAAACATCATGGACCTTCATACACACTATAGAAGGAGATTTGTTGCTGAGGTATCTTTGTGGTCCCTCAGATGATAATGGAATGCAATTTCATATTTCCCGTTTTTAGCAAAATTGTAAAAGATTTCAGTTTTCCATGCAGTCCAGATGGCGAATGTTTGTGGGCAGTATTTTTAACATTATCTAACACTCTTGATTCTTAACATTTACAACCAACCAAGAGGCCATTAAACTCGTCTCGTTTTTATTTGATGAAAATGCTGGTTAAACTCCATCATATGAATTGATCACTTCATTCTTAGGGCCTCGATTAACACAAATGATTTAAAATTTCCACTGTTTTGTCAATAGTTAAATTGGAAATTTAAATGTACTCGTTTAAAGCAAGGAAAACTTGCAATAATACTAATCAAACCTTAATTAAAAGTAGGCTTTTGAGATACAAAAATAAGAGCTAAAGAAAATTTTAGTCTCATAGACTTATCAACTCACCATATAAATAGATTGTCAATGTCAAGATGCTACAATACAAGGAGACCAACAATGACGTCGCTTTTGCAAGAGGTAAACTATCAGCAAGTCAAGGCTTCATGCTACTTAGAATCAATTTTTAAAAGCAATCAATTTTAGTATTAATAAATAATTTCATGCAACCTGCTCCCTGAGAAAAGTAGTCTCAAGATAAAGCATTGCTACAAAGATTCAAGCTAACCAAGTAAAAAAAAACGGACCGACACATATGACCTATTGAGGCACAATATCGAGAAGATCGAATAACATAAAATGGCATTATATCACATAATATCATTCAGAACGTAAGAAACTAATACAAAGCTGCTATTCAAATCTTAAGAATGCAAAGAAACTTGTCGTGGGTGGGTGCATAATGAGGTACAAATGAATCAAGCCTGCTTGAACCTTTTCTGGATAGCTTGAATAGGATTCAATATATTTTGGAAGCATCGAAGTCCAGCCAAGCTCAAACATTATTCTATATAAATTAATTATCTGTAGCCCAAATTCAAGAATTTTCTTCAAAACAAATTTATAATTAAGGTAGAAACAAACGAATCTATTTTGAATCAAAACTTTAAGTCGAACAGAGGTTTCGTTCAAAATTGTTTATTTTAAACTGAGCCTGGGTATAGCTTCAACTTCAATATGCAAAAAAGGAGTAAGATGCAGCTCGATTCTTTTGTTTGCATTAACAATGTAGAATACCTTCTGGATTTGCTCGGTGGTGATGTTAGTGGAAGGAAATGACGGCGTGACTGGAAACATCTGACCTGGTTGCTGCATCTCAACAGCTTTCCTGCTTAATTAAAATTTAAAACCACAACTCTTGTTTATTCTTGTAAAAATAAATAAAAAACAAGCCAATACATGGGAGGAAACTAAAGCCAACCACTACATTTAAGTTGGTAAAAATCAAGACATGACAAAAACGATAGAAAAACTTCTAAAATATATTCAAAATTGGCGTACAATATATCAAAACATGCCAAAAACGAGCATAAAACATGCCACGATCTTCCCAAAATAAAATTAAATCCATACAAACTAAATCCAAATCCCTAAATTAACCAACCGAGTTAAAATTTCAAACCCCTTAAAGAATTCAAACCCCGCCAGCCACTCACGTAATGCGCGAAAGTGTAAATTCCCGGCACGCCAAGGAGAGACGAGGGAAGCACAGCAGGAATGGCAAGTTTTTCTTTGGTAGTGTAGCGACGTTTAGGGATGAAGAGAGTGGAAGGGTTGGTGAAATAATATCTGTGTGTGGTGGATGTAGCTATGCCAGTGGCTGAGGCCGGCGGTGGGAGCAGTGAAGCGGCGGAGTAGAAAAATCGTGTAGTAAACTCAAAGAAAAACAGTTTTTTCATACTATTACATTAATTAAAATCTTGACTCGTGTCCTTTTTAGGACTTGGACCTATCGCCTACCACTTGGGCTATATCAAAATACGATCCGTGAGACCGTCTCACACAAGTTTTTGCCCAATTTTTTTTATTAGCCCCCGGTGTTCATGTGGAAACAAATATTTAAAAAATAATTTTGTTATTTCTTTAAACAATTGATAAAAATATAATTGAATTTAAAAATATAGATAAAAAATAAGATTGAAAGATTATTTTTTCAAGAAAATAAAAAAAAATCAACATTAGATATATATACAACCATGGCACAAATAAAAATATTAGACATCAATAGAGAAAGGCAAAAACTTGTGTGAGACGGTCTCACGGGTCAAATTTGTGAGACGGATCTCTTATTTGGGTCACCCATGAAAAAGTATTACTTTTTATGCTAAGAGTATTACTTTTTATTGTGAATATGGGTAGGGTTGACCCGTCTCACGGATTATGACCCGTGAGACGGTCTCACATGAGACTCACTCCAATAGAAAATTTATAAATAAAAGAGTAGGTCTCTTGTGAGACGGTCTCATGAATCTTTATCTGTGAGACATGTCAACAATATCGATATTCACAATAAAAAGTATACTCTTTGTTAAGAAGTAATATTTTTTCATAAATGACTAAATAAGATATATGTCTCACGAAATACGACCTGTGAGACTGTCTCATACAAGTTTTTGCTTAAATAAAATAAGGTAATTGTTTCAACGAGCGATCACTATATAGCAAAAATTTATGTGAGACGGTCTCACGAATCGTATTTTGTGAAACATATATTTTATTTGGATTATCTATAAAAAAAATTATTTTTTATGTTAAAAATATTATTTTTTATTGTGAATATCGATAGGACCAGTATCTTGACATAAGAGAACTGTTCACTCTATAAAAACACAAATATTTTCTAAGATTCGATTAATTATTTTTCTACCCGTTTTCTAGTTTCGACTCTCCCCAAATAGGAAAGTTAGAAAATGGCCGCTCCGCCTCCACTCCCGGTCTCGTCGGGTTCACAACCACCTATCGCTACCACCGCCTTCCGCTCATTTATCTACAGGCTGTCGGCTTCCGTCCGTCACGCATTCTCCCAGCGCCGTCCGTGGTTGGAACTCCTGGACCGCTCTTCCTTCTCACGCCCCGATTCACTTTCCGACGCCGCCTCTCGCATCCGCAGGAACTACAATTATTTCCGCATCAATTACCTCTCCCTCCTCGCTCTCTCCCTCGCATTCTCTCTCATCTCCCATCCTTTCTCCCTACTTGTCCTCCTATCCCTTCTCGCCGCCTGGCTGTTCCTCTACACCTTCCGATCTTCGGACCATCCGCTAGTAATCGCGGGTCGCGCGTTCTCGGATCGAGAGATATTGGGGATCCTCGTGGTGTCTACGATTATTGTGGTGTTCCTCACCAGCGTTGGATCGCTGCTGATTTCCGCTTTGCTTGTCGGCCTAGCTGTTGTTTGCGCGCATGGTGCGTTTCGAATGCCAGAGGATTTGTTTTTGGATGATCAGGAACCACTGCAGACTGGTTTCCTTTCGTTTATTGGCGGTGCCGCCAATGCTGCTGCGGCAGTGGCTCCCACTGTTGCCTCCCACGTGTAATTTCAATCAGGTTTGGAGGTACGAAATTAGTCAAGTTTCATATTCAATGATTACTCTAGCGTTTATTTCAATTGGATCGTATTGTACCACATTATATTCAAAACCTATATTACAGGTTAACTCGAATCCCTTGATTTACATAGAGCTACAACCGCCTATTCTTGAATAACAATTGTTTTTAGATGTTTGCGCAGAATAACACCTGTTATTGCCTTCCAATAACCAACATGTTTATCATAAACAGTAAAATTAAAAGGTTACCACCACCCACCTTTTGTCTCGAACTATCATAATACTAATAGGATTCTGTGCAGCGTGAATTGGCTCACATTTGGGTCGAAAAGGTTGGATTTCACATTTTTGTATCATTGTTTTTGCAAGAACAAATGATTGTGGTGTAATCAAATTTGTTTGCTGGCGAAATTGGAAGTAAAAGTTAATACAAAAATACTAGAGAGGTGAGCTGTATCACACCAGGTAATACAAAATGTTTCGGGTTGAAGAAGATTCTGATTTGGACTAAAATGAACCTGGGCTCCTTTTGACTTCACTTCACTATATAAACTGGTCTAAACTTTATCCTTTTATATGATGTGTGCTGAATGTTGGGATTTTCACAAAATATTTTTTACATCAATGAAAATGAGCTCCAAAGTTAAGATCTCAATATATTAGAATTATAGCATGTGGAGAGAATTTTTGATATTATCCGATTTCATGTTCTTGTTGGATTGTGTGGACTAATGTTCGAGGCAAGCTGCTTGGGAATTTCTCATCATTTTATATCAGGTAGTGTAATAGCGGGTTTTTTCGTTGAGCTAGACTATGTAAGTGGACTTTAAATTTTTTTGCTTGTTACAGCCAAATTATAGTCTCTTTCAGTTCAGTTTGAGTATATGTTCATTACTTGTGAAAAAATATTTTAACCATTTAATACTGTAACGTGTATTTGAGCTATTTTTCAGTTTGTATAGTATATCAATTTTTAATGAAATTTCATGTTTTTATGTATGGAGGCTATATGCATAAACAGATATTGTATTGAGAAAATTAATTTTGAGATATTTTGATATTATGGTATCTGTGGCAAGAAATTCTGATATGCATATTGGAAACTGTGATGTTGCAAAGTAATTGATTCTTAGTAAGCGTTCGCCTCACTCGCTTAAGCGCGAAGCGCGGCGAGGCGACCTGTCTGCGCTTCGGATTGTCCAGAAGCACAGCAGGTGGACCAAGCGCACGCTTCAGTGCGCTTGGCCTGAGAAATTTTAAGCGATGCTATTGCGCTTCAGCCCAATTATGTTTTTTAAATTTTTTCCAAGTCAAAATTTAGCCCAAGTCCAGCTCCAAAGGTAAGCCCAGCCCATTTATATGAAAATCCCTATCCTTCCTTACGTTGTCTGCCTCTGCTGAAGTCCCCTGTTGCATTTGTGCGTGAGTCTTCTCTGCCTCTACCTTGCCGCCGCCGCCGCCCCTTCTCATTTGCTACAGTTGGTAAACCACTAAAGGTCTAAACCCTAATTTTAGGAATTTTAGGTTAAAATTACAAAATTGTGTTATTTATTTTTAATAATATAATAGGTGGTTTGTTTTTATATTTCAGTATTTAAACATTTTCAAAGACTTTTTATTTTATTTTGATTTTTTTGATAATATTTTGTTTATTGCGCTTTTTTCCGTAAAACGTACGCCTCGCTTTGCGCTTTGCACTTGAAGCCCCAAGACACTTGAGCGCTGTTTTTCGCCTCGCGCTTTTGACAACTATTGGTCAAGAGGTACTGAAAAATGTGATGAAGTAAGAAAATTGTTCCACACAATAGTCTAGTGGTCAGATGCATGGTTGGAAAGTGATATATTGCGATTGATTCATTCATTTTAGTTCATAGGCTACTGGCCAAGAGAAGCAAGAAAATTATTGCTCCTCTTTGGCCATTATGAATTAAAAGTTTCTTCGGAACTGAGATTCATTTTAGTTCATAGGCTACTGGCCAAGAGAAGCAAGAAAATTATGGCTTCTCATTAAATTATGAATTGAAAGTTTCTTCGGAAGTGAGAAACAATATAATGGATCCTGGTAGATTAAAAAGTCTACTTGCCACAAGATACCGAAAAATGTAATAACGTAAGAAAAGGTTTCCTCACGATAAGCAACTGATCACCTAATGTGATTAGAGTAGCAAGATTGTTGACCTTTCAAATCCAATTTTCGATTTATTGTGGAAAGATGCATTATAAGTTGCACTAATATGCTGGATACACAGTATTAGTGATGGTGATTAAAATGAGTTCACACCATGAATGATTGAATTGTTGTGCCACAATATATTCATTATGATAATGCAAAATAGGGTTTTATCCCTATATTATGTGTTAAAAAATAAACCTGGAGAATGTTTGTTGGTCATAAAAATAATGAAGGAAATGATATTCGCGGACTTAAGATCTCAATACATTAGAGTTAAAGCTCGTGGAGATAATTTTTAAAATTACCGGACTTGACATTCCTGTTGTATTGTTTGGGTAAATGTTTCGATATTATCATTATATTTCAACAAGTGTAATTGTGGATTTCTTGTTGAGCAAGGGTGTGTATGGACTAAAAAAAATTTCTTGTGTAGCTAAATTAGTTTCTTTCGATTCAGTTTGACTTTCTCTTCGTTATTTGTTAAAAAATATATATAGCTATTTAGTTGAGTCATTTTCCTACATGTAACATGTATTTAAGTTATTGTACAACTTGTATAGTATGTCAAATTTTGATGAGATATTTTCATATTTCGAGATATGAAAGCTATGTACATAAAAGGATATCGGACTCTGAAAATTAATTTTGTAATATTTTGATTTTCTAGTGTTTAATAGCAAAATATTTGGAGATACGTGGTTGGAAAACATCATGTTGCAAATTAATTAATTCTAATAGTTCATAGGCTACTTAGGTCAAAAAGAAAACTATGGCTCCTAGTAGGTGTTTGTTTGTTAAATAATAATGAAAAATAGGGTTGTATCCCTGTATCATATGGTAAAAAATGACCAAACCACTAATCAAGAGAGCTAGTAATTATTTACATTGAGTGGGGTATGACTTATGCCCATATCTGGGGTTTATAATGATGGAAACCTAACTAACCTATGGGAGTGACAGAGCCAACAAAGTAGGTTTATATGGGTAATTACAAATCACTTATCATTCTTCTTAATTTTTCATATCTTCTCCATCCTTGAAGATGTAGAACAATGCTTACTGCAGTGAACACGGTTGAGTTTTACTCTCTTAACGAGTCCTTAGCTTGACGTCCAGTGGTGTGTTTAACTGTGGTGCTAGAAATGACTCAAGGTCAAAATGTGCTCAATCACTAAGAACAGTTCTGTATTGAGAGTGAAATGTGGGGGCTAAGTCATCTTAATCACATCAGGAAGTTAAGGTTCATGGAAATCTAACTTATCAAAACTTAAGTGAGTTATATTTATTCACACTACGTGTTGGTTCATAGCCCAAAAGCCACACTCAATTATGCATTCCATTCCTCGATATCATATCAGTTCCAATCTTCCTTATCAAAACTTTATTTGAAATATGTGGTGGATTTTTGGGAAATTTTAGAAAAAAAATTATATTTTATAGGTAGTCACTCTCAATTTTCTAAAATTAAAAGACCCACTTTTATCTATATCTTAACATTCATATTTTTTATTTCCAGAAATTACTAATTTTGACCAATTTTCTTAAATAATGTGATTAATTCCCATTAATCCACCACATAATTCAACATTGTTATGTCTTTAAATATGATTAATTTTATAGGTAACTGTTTCTCCTTTTAATCCCTTTAAATTTTAATTTAAATAGTCGCAAATGATCCTGTTTAGTGGCATGGTTGTTGAGCTCCTTGCATTTTTTTGTATACATTGGCTGTACTTTCTAAAGAAAAAAACACACCGGGGGATACTGCCCAATTTGGCAGTAATATTATTCTGTTTTACCCTTATCGAAGTGTTATCACCTTGCAAAATCAATAAGCACTATTCGGCGGCCACAATTCAAGATTTCTGTTTGCTACTTTGTTTTGACTTTTCTTTGTGTCCATGATAATAAAAATCTTAATTTTCTTACATTTCTTCAACTGCTGTGACATAATATGGGAGGTGTTTGTTAGATAGAAGCCTTGCTCCGAACCATGTAACTTGTGAGCAAGAAGAGATTGTTGTACTTTGTAGAGTATTTGGCTGTTAAATTTGTTGAATCGAGGTATTACCTTTGAAGAGTCGAAAATATTCTTTAGGTCAGTGTTTCGGCATGCCTCGATCTAAATATTCTCCTCCTTTAATTGATTTTTTCCTTTTTCCAACTCTATAAACATATGGGACATTTTAAATTCTTGATTGCCTTAAATCTAACCAGAGGTTCATAGCACAAGCTGAGATACACCATTAAATCAGCAAATCTAAATTTTTTACGTTTTAACGAAAAGGCATGCATGATAGTATCATTACGGATTGAATGCAATCCTGATTGAAAGACATACATTTGTGTTCATCATCCATACGTAATGAATTGATGCGGTATGCCATGTTCAGTAAGAGGTAGGATTTCTTGGTGAGACTAGAAAGAGGCCTTGGCAAGAAAATTTAAAGCTCAATTTCATGTAAATACTCGTCAGGTGGTTGATGAACTTGCTACTTCGTGTCATGTTTTTGTAACCAGTGGTTCTTTGCTCTGTTATTGGGACATTGTGAAGTGATTTTATTTGTTATGGTTTTGACATGAATATATGGATCTGGGGCTGTCTGTATTAAGGTACGATGAATGTATATGGCCTCAGGTTATGAGATTGCCGTATTTCTTGAAGAATAGTTGTTGAGCATGTTGGCAATGATTTCTTGGTTGTAGTTCTCTATATTTTCCTATGGCTGTACGACTATGCCGCAGATTTTTTTGGGAATTTACTGTTTACGAAGTAAAAATACTTTAGTTTGTACTATAAACTTATGTCTTGTTGAACTGCTGAGTTTATATCTATTATATGAAGATACACATTTCAATTTCAACATTAGTATTCGAAGGGATGGGTTGAGTGGAATCGAGCATCCAATCTCTCTTTGGCGAAGAGAGAGGATGGGGTATTTCTGACCTGAAATTTGGGTTCCTCGATCAATTTTCCGGTGTTATATTGTGTGGCACGACAATTGGATTCTGTTCTTCTTCAAGAAATTTGTGCTGCACGGTTATATTGAGCTGTCATTTTTGATAGAATAGTGAAGGGAAGGAATTTTTGGGTCGTGGCGTGAAGAACAGTTGTTACTAGCTGGTATAGCAACCTATGTAACAAAAGAATGCAATTAGAGCTTGGTGTATTGTACAATTTAAACTTTGAATTGTACGAGCACTGTTAGTTTTATCTTTTGTTACAAAAATAAGCATCAGTCCTGTATGAATCGATTGCTCTCCCATAGTTGGAACGAAGAGAGAGAGAGAGAGAGAGAGAGAGAGAGATTCAAAAATCCAGAGGTTCATATGAGGATATTGTTGAGACTAGAGAGTTACTGTTGCACATCTAAGTATTATGACTCTTGCTTCCAGAACACCACCGGATCCAGAAATTCGCGAAATCTTCATAAATTCCCTTCCGGCGTCTATCTTTGGATAACTTATTTCTCACCATTATTATCAACATCTCTATTTTTGCCTAGCTGTTTGTTGGGATGACTTGTTCTATATGCTAATAGGTCTTATATTGGAGAATATTAAGAGAATGAGTTATCGTTTAATTGACTTGTATTCGATGGTAAATATCTTTAAGCATCTTCGAGTTAATGATTCATGTTTAATAATTTTGAATATAAATCAAATAATATACGAAACGACTCGAAGAACTCAGTGAGTTGATTTGATGCATTTGCGCATGGTTGTGAATGAGCCGAGCCATCAACATTTCATTAATGATGATACTATTTGCCGTATATGGGTTAGCCAAATTAACAGTTAACATGACAGTCTATTATCCACCAGCTTGAATACTATATTCACAGGGCTTCTAGTATATCAAGTTTAAACTTCCATTCTCAACTTGAGGTAAATAAAGGACTCAATTATTCTACGTAACATATATTTTTTGTCAATTTTTTGATGATTTATTACTAAACTAATCTTATGTTCATACCCTAATCCTTGCGTGCTAAGAATTTCCTTAATGTTGGACGTATTGTTTCATGCTTCGTGCATTAGTGTAAATGATATATTTACTAAATTATAATTATAATAATATATAATGATCTACTCACTTAAAATTTGCATGGCAGTATATCAGTTGGAGCATAATATATTTAAAACGGGCTTTAAAGAAAATGCGCAGGACCACACAGCGGATATTGTCAACTAAATGAAAAAATATAGAAACAATAAATATTGAGGGGGACACGAAGTTGATTTATTTCACTAATAAGTTGAAGGTCGTCAATGACCATTTTAAATAGGTGTGAGTTTGCTATGTGTCCCAACCACAACCTCCATGTGGTGTATCATCATCACTCGAGATATCTTCTTGTACTTACAATTATAAGATGTATATATTAAATTAAGGTTGCACTCGGGGTATTGATTTGGATTGAGACGTCTGATTTTGGGAGGTATTTGATGGATGAATTTCAAATTACACTCCTATCATGTGTATTTAAAAGACATCACAACTATTATTGAAATTATACGACTTGATATAAAGTGAATTTGAAATTAAATCCAATTTTTTTTTCCATCCAAACAAGTCAAAAAATTTCATCTCAAACTCATCAATCCAAACAAAAACTAAGCTGTCTTCGTTGCGCTCGGTACTCTGCATAATAGTATTTATACTTTTTTAAAAAAATCTAAGTGGAGTGCGCATATATGTATACAACGAAGGAAACAAAAAATAAAACTAGCATATGAACGGAACATTCTGGATTGTAAAAGTTGTTCTTAGAAAGTGTAATATATATTCGCTATGAACAAATTACAGGCTCATAGAAAATGACACATTCCTCTGGTCCAAACCAATAAAGTTTTCCCATACCTAAAATGGGAGAGCATAAAAGCTCTCTGTAAAACGACGAACAATAATAGTTTTTTTTTTTTTTGAAACGACGAACAATAATAGTTAACAAATTGTAAAAATTTCTGTCTCTATTCCGTATATTTTCCATCGAAATGGCCCGAAATATACTCGGTGGGTTACACGATTCACACGTTCTACGTCTCACGTCTGTGGCAAGTCGTTTTATCTTTCAATATAATTGATTTTTGAGTTTAATAAAAAAATTCCCATGGAAGATTGCATTTTCCTACAAAAAAAAACATCTATATCTTATCTTAAATGAAAGCTGCTTTTAATGCTTATTTTTACTGAAAATTTTGATTTGAGTGATGTTACCGTTTTTACAAAAAAAAAAAAAAATCAATTTATCAAAATCTCACGATACATCGAATACAAAATCTCACTTTATGTAAATATCACTAGACAATATATTAGTTCTACATTTAACATTATCCTTTTAATTTTATAAACTTTATACGAATTTACTATCGCACTATAGATTGCACGATCTATTGTTACATGTGCACTTCAGATATTAAGCATCACAGGCCACAAACTTCATAGTCGAAATAGAGGCATTCACAGCAATTCAGGCTATATACCATCGAGTTCCTTTCTCCCTGGAAGAGCCAATTGCAACGCATATATGGAGTCTCTGTTCCAACGTGCCAGAAGCTAAAATACAACGCTATCTCAAGAATCGCAAATCAAGTTAGCTCATGATCTGGCAAAACGACTCTCACAATTTATTAGAAGAAATTTGTTTTTTTTCCCCATGTGATTCCAATGTTTATTAGTAAATTTTTACAGAGGATTTCATGAATTGTTATTACGGTAATGGTTTTATGTTTAAAACATAAAGTACTACAAAATTCCTTGTTAAGTATTCTCAGTAGTTTTCTTTAATTTGCTTTATGAAATACAAACTTTAACCCTACAAGCATGGATTTGGATTTGTAAATCTTAATTTTAACCGTTTGGTTAGTTGAATTTTAAAAATGGAATTTGATTTTAAGGGTTTTGACATGATTTGACTGGATTTCATTGTGTATAAACTAATCTTCTAAAAAATGGTCAGATTTTATAGGATTTGAATTTGAATAAAACTAAAAAAATATCCATAATTTTTTTTTTTCATTTTTGAATATTCTTTTCAATAATAATTTATTTTTCTATTTATAAAATTAGGATGTGGTTGAATATTTCGTCTAATTTAAACTTGAATATTTAGATGTTATGTTTGATTATTTTATTTTAATAATTCATTTTGCGTTCGTTGAAATTAGTTAATTAATTATATAAGAGTTTATGTAGTTTGTATAACACAAATATATAATTGTAATGATATAGAAAAATATATGATAAAATTAATTTTAATTTTTCAGTTTTTAAATAATGTTAATAATATGTTTTAAATCTCGATTTTTGTAAAAGATAACTAAGATTATTTTAGTAAAAATTTAAAATTTAAATCTTATTTGTTACAAACAAGAAATGAATTTTAGATTAAAAAAAAAATTAAATTTCGAAATCCATGAATTTCTAAATCCAATTATACTTCTAAATCCAAATTCAAAATCTTAAGCATCTAAACAAACAAACAGAACCTAGGAAAATGGCAACCGGAGAAGGAGTAACAGAAAAATGACCAAACTAGACTCCAGAAATAGGACAAATCAAGGGTATTATTGTCATATGATATGAAATGCAAGTGGTGTGTGGTAATTTGGTAGGTCCACATAAATCTATCTGTGCGCCATCATCATGAAATGAATTTAGCCGTAGAAGACAAGTAGAGTGGAGGGGAGCCTCGAAAAATAATTAAAAAGGTCCAAACACATCCTTGCAAAATTAATTGTAATTAAAGTGGAAAACTAGCATATGATTTTAATTAATTTCAATTTAAAAATTTATGGAACACTTTTTTAAATATATAATTTAAAAAGTGATTGTACCTATGCATACTATGATTTTTCTATACATATGACGATCTTTCTCGTGCTTTTAATAATTCATTCGATACATGGTTTATAATAAAATAAAAAGTTAATTGGTTTTTTTTTAAAATCAGATTAAATTATAATTTTCATTTAATAGATGGTTTCATTCATTTTTTATGTTTATGTATGCAATAAATTCAGTAATTATATATATATATATATATATATATATATATATATTCGAAGATCAGTTATTAATATTATTAATGGTGGAAATTATGGAGTTAGAAACCGTTGGAGGAGCGGTTGGGGTCATCAACGCAGCACATGTCCCAGTTTCTCAAAATTTTGAATATTTGTTTCCTACAAAATAAACTTAACTTACATTATGAGCAAAAATTTGTGTGAGACGATTTCACGAGTCGTATTTTGTTAGATGAATATCTTATTTAGGTTATGTAAGAAAAAATATTACTTTTTATGCTAAGAATATTAATTTTTATTGTGAATATCAGTATGGTTGACATGTCTCACTGATAAAGATTCGTAAGACCGTCAATAGACCTACTCTACTGAGACCTACTCTACTTAATGATTACAAGATTCATAATAAATTTATTTTATATTTATCTATAGTCGGTAAATATGTTTTGATTAATTGGTGTATAAATCTAATTTTAGATATATTAGCACTTTTTTAGTCTGAATAGTCAAATGATTTTTTTTACATAAGTTGATATTATTTTTTGCATGAAAGGAATTTTGATGGGATTTCAAAATAATTTTCTATGAATTATATCTTGTTAAATTCTGCATTTATATTAAAGTAAAATCATAAAAATTATTTTCAAGCTAAAAGCAAAGACTTGAATTATCAATGGCTACTCCCACCAGCTACAAAAACTTATAACTCTTATCTTCAAGAACTCCCAAATTTTTTATTGCTAATATCATACAAGTTCTCCAAAATTTTATCATGTTTGAAGGCATCCTCTGTGTTTCTTGAGCGGATATGGAGATAAACAAGCCGTGTGCTTGAAAATTCTTGTGAAACACCATTCCCAGAAAAATATTTTTCTTTTGAAAAAATAGCTACATCGCATCGAATTTCTGCTGAAAACATGTACACACGGAAGTTTATTCAAGAACCATTTATCAATACATGGTTTTCAAGAAAGTTCAAGCACACTACCAACATTTTCTTGGTTTTTCAACTACTGATTTTTGTCCTTAAGCCAGTGTCAAGCCAATCTTGGGATGGGATCATTGTGACAGAATCAGATTACCAAGCTCTCCAAACCTTCAAACATGATCTAATTGATCCAAAAAATTTATTGAAAAGCTGGAATGATACCGGTTATGGAGTTTGTTCAGGTAGTTGGGCTGGGATAAAATGTGCACGAGGCCAGGTTATTGTTATTCATCTTCCATGGAGTGGATTAGGCGGCAGAATCAGTGAGAAAATTGGCCAATTGCAAGCTCTCAGAGAATTAAGCCTCCATGATAATGTCATTGGAGGTTTGATTCCATATTCGTTGGGTTTCTTGCCTATTCTTAGAGGTGTTAAGTTGTTTAACAACAGGTTTTCTGGTTCCATTCCTCCTTCACTTGGCTTGTGTCCCCTTCTGCAAACGCTTGACCTTGGTAATAACTCTCTGTCCGGGGCGATACCAGATAATTTTTCCAACTTGACCAAGCTTTTAAGGTTTGATTTTAGCTTCAATCAGTTGACAGGTTCAATCCCATTCAGTCTTACTCAATCTGCTTCACTTGTGTTTCTTGATCTTCAAAACAACAAACTTTCTGGTTCTGTTAATAATTTTTCAGGAGAGAACGGAAAAGGTTTGTCCCAACTTCAAGTCTTGAACCTTGGTCACAACTCTTTCACTGGAAGCATCCCTTCTTGGTTTGGAAAGTTGAGTGCCATCCAAGATATTTCACTTACTCATAACCAGTTGCGAGGGACCATCCCAAATGAAATTGGGAATCTCTCTGGGCTTCGAAAGCTCGATTTATCTGCAAATTTCATAAATGGGATATTGCCAATTAGTCTTTCTAAGCTCAAGAAATTATCAGTTCTTAACTTGTCACAAAACAATCTTACTGGAGAAATTCCACCTTCCTTTAGTAAACTGCCAAATCTTGATTCATTCAATGTTTCAAATAATAACCTGACTGGTTCTGTTCCCTCCACACTTTCCCGAAATTTCAAATCAAGTGCCTTTTTAGGAAACGCACAACTCTGTGGATACAGTGCTTCAACTCCATGTCCTGTACTATCCTCCCAAGCTCCACCTGAAGCTGCATTTCCAGACAAAATACGACACGGAGAACTTAGTATCAAAGACCTTATTCTCATTTTATTAGGGACGCTTCTTGTTATTCTTCTTGTGGCTTGTACCATTCTAATCTTCTGCTTGCTAAGGATTATGGAAACGGTGAAGGAATCCAAGAAAAGCCAATCTGCAGCCATAAAGGGTTTTCCCCCAGATGCAGAAGAAATTGAAGCAAGTACCGGAACAGAGGGAAAACTTGTGCATTTTGATGAACTTAAGGTTTTTAGTACTGACGATCTTTTGTGTGCAACTGCCGAGGTTATTGGCAGAAGCACGTACGGAACGGTGTACAAGACAACGATGGAGAATGGAATTCAAGTAGCTGTGAAAAGATTGAGAGAAAAGATAACGAATGGTCAAAAGGAATTTTTTATAGAGGTTAATGCACTCGGGAAAATCAGACATCCTAATCTTCTGGCTCTTAGAGCTTATTATTTAGGCCCAAAGGGTGAAAAATTACTCATTTTTGACTACATGCCTAATGGAAGTCTTTCAACTTTCCTCCACGGTGAGCAAAATTTTCCCACTTTTTCAATCCACATACGTTCTTAAATGTATTAGCTTAACATTCCGTTTGTTACAGTCCGCGACGCTAATGCGCCAATAGATTGGGCAACACGGATCAAAGTAGCGAAAGATGTAGCAAGAGGGTTGCTCTATCTTCACACCAAAGTAGGCATTACTCATGGAAACCTCACATCAAGTAATGTACTTCTGGACGAGCACAAAAATGCCAAGATTTCAGATTATGGACTTTCACTTCTAATGTCATCTGCTGCTAATGCTAATGTGATTGCCACCTCCGGGGCATTGGGGTACCGGGCACCGGAGCTTTCGGAGCTCAAGAAAGCAACAACCAAGAGCGACATTTATAGCTTCGGTGTGATCATGTTGGAGCTTCTGACGGGAAAACCACCTGGGGACGTGGATAATGGCATCATTGGCATGGATTTGCCACAATGGGTTGCATCCATTGTGAAAAAAGAATGGACCAAAGGAGTTTTTGATGTAGAATTGATGAGGGATCAGTCAGTTTCTGGTGATGAACTGATGAGCACGTTGAAACTGGCTTTGAATTGCGTCGAGTTATCGCCATCCGACCGCCCCGAGGCTCTGCAGATTCTCTGGCAACTGGAGGAGATTGTGAGGGCAGAAACAGACGCGGAGGGCTCCGGAGAAGATGGTGAAGCGATGCCTTCACCAAGTGCTTAGATGAACCAAACTGAAATTGGACATCTCCGAAAGTAGTTGAACATATTGAAGTGAGATTTCGTAATTCTTTTGTTTTTCTGTTTTTTTTAGAAGACCCCTTCAAAATCACTTTGAAACTAGTCATTTCTCCATGCAAAAGGCTAGGACACGACACCTAATGTAAGGGAATTTAATTATTATTTTTAATTTTTTTGTCCTTTTGATATTGTACTGTACCTGTATTTTTTTAATGAAATATGTTTGATGATTTGGTTGTTAATGTAATGTGAGTCTTGAATAGTGTAAAATTACTTCCTAGACTTGCGAAGTGAGTAGCATATATTTCCTTTGTTAGTGTATTATATTTTATATGGAATAATTCTATTATAATGAAAGTTAATATCACTCGTTAATGATTCAAATAGTAAAATTTTGATGTATCATCTCAATATAAAAAGACAAAAACTTGTGTGAGACAGTCTCACGGGTCATATTTGTGAGACAAATATCTTATTTGGGTCATTCAAGAAAAAATATTAATTTTTATTGTGAATATCGGTAGGGATTCCCATCTCACAGATTAAGATCGGCAATTAGGGCCACTAACTGAGCAATTTTAACAAGTTCGAACATTTTTTTTTCATTTAAGACATCACATTCATAGTTTAATTTCGCTTTGCCCGTTATATGCCAAACAACAAAAATTAAATTCTTGAAAAAATGGGAATTTATAAATCGTATTCAAAGTTTAGACCAATCGATTGTAATCTTGAGTTAATAATAACAATAAATAATCATTTTAATAAACAAAAATTACATCAATGATTGGGAACTATGATATAGATTTCATTAATTAATCTTTATAAAATTAGAGCCTTAAACCTATCTTGGAAAATGATTTTTTTTAAAATGAATAATTAATTTAAAAAGTTATCATTCATTCTTTTTCCACTCTGTCCAAGATTCTATCTCGGGTTTCCACGTCAATCCACGAGTCAGCCACGCGCCCATCTACCAGTCAATCCTGTCCCTCCACGTTTCTCACATCCTGCCGTCCATTGAACTCCTGCGTTTGTTTATAGATACACATCCCACACAATCATTTTCCCCAATATCTTCGAATAACCAAGAAAAGATGATTCTGAACATTTCTCAGCCTGCTTTTGGTTTATTGAATTCCAACTGCGAGAACGTGAGCGCTCTCTTCTCATCGGCTTCTTCTTTCGCGGTTTTGAACAGGAGGAATGGAAACGGATGCGTTGTGTGCGCATCGAAGCAAGCGAATAACAAGCCCTTAACGGGTGTCGTTTTTGAGCCTTTTGAAGAGGTGAAGAAGGAGTTCATGCTCGTGCCTACTGTTCCTCAAGATTCTCTTGCTCGACAGAAGTACGCTGATGAGTCCGAGGCAGCTGTCAATGAACAAATCAAGTAGGGGACTGTTATTTCTCCAAAACAGAAATCGGTTTTTGATTTTGATTTGGATTTTTTTTAATGGGCTTTTTTTGTAATGATGACAGTGTGGAGTATAATGTTTCGTACGTGTACCATGCTATGTATGCCTACTTTGATCGAGATAACGTTGCTTTGAAGGGCCTAGCAAAGTGAGTCCTGGAACATCGTTAACTACTTTTTTTTGTTGATTCTCCCTTCTACCTTTATGAGTTGTGTTATTGACTCTCTGGGTTGTTTGTTTGTATTTGTTCAGATTTTTCAAGGAGTCTAGCGAAGAAGAAAGAGGACACGCAGAAAAGTTTATGAAATACCAGGTGTTTGATAATTTGCACTTTGTATATTTTTTCGCTTTCATAGTCCATCTTTAATCGAATTATAAGTTCTATATATTTGATGATCGACTTCAGAACAAGCGAGGTGGTAAAGTGAAGCTGCAATCGATCTTGATGCCATTGTCAGAGTTTGATAATACTGAGAAAGGAGATGCGTTATATGGTAAATGCCTCTTTTCTCACTTGTGTTGGTGTAATTAATGTAGAATACAATATTGAGATATTTTCTTTGGAAGGAATGGTTGTGTGTATTGGGAATGGTTGTGATGTGTTAATCTGGTTTCAACACAGATCGTAACTGGTTTTTTATGTCTGTTCGATGTTGGCATCAAGAATGGGGACCATCTTTTTATCTAGAGCATACATTTTATTGTGGTTAGCAATAAATTAGAAATACAAAGAGTATTCGTTTGCAAACTGTTTTTTGGAGGTATCCAAAGGATTTTTTGGTGTGCAATTGGAAATTTCATGTGATTAGCCATATCTCTGTGATGAGTGTGTATTGCTCGAAGATGTGTAGTAATGAAGATACAGAGGGTTCGTATTTCGTATGCCTTGTACTGGTCTTGATACTACCTGATTTAGCGTGGGCCATGATGTGGATCGTAGCTAATAATTCTCCCTATATTTGAAAATAATACGATTCTTTCTATTTTTTGTGTCCCAAATTAAGCTATCGCACATTTAAAACCTCATTTTTGGAAGCTATTCAACACCTCTCAATTCGCTGATAACATAAATAATTAAAATAAGAAGGTAGTGGCCTGATTATTTTGTTGTTCTGATAGTTACAGGCAATAGTTTTTCCCAACCTCTCCTCCCCCTTCCTAGGGCGATAAATAATTGCCTCCAACTTGGCCTTTATCGACTACCTAACATCAATGACATTGTGGTCACTTTGTTTTTTCATCCCACATCTATGCTATCCCTGGACACTTGCCACCGCTCCACTTCTTGATATATACAACGTTTCTGTTTTTGGTCATCCATGGACCATGACATGTGGTTGGTGCCAGATAAATCTTAACCTTCACACATTCATTGCCCCTTTTCTTTCCCTTATTCTTGATACCATGATATGAATGATCATTTAATGTATTTTACAGCAATGGAGCTTGCTTTGTCTTTGGAGAAGTTGACAAATGAGAAGCTTCTGAACTTGCACGCTGTAAGTCTGTTTTAGGCTTACTGTTTACCTGAACATTATGGTATCACTTATGATTGATATTGTTGTAAAGTTAAACAAGACTGATAAGGATGTCTGTTATGATTGGGAATGTAACAGGTGGCCTCCCATAACAATGATGTACAGTTGACCGACTTCATTGAGAGCGAGTTCTTAACTGAGCAGGTTCCCTATTCCTTCCGATCATCGATCACACATGAAGTTTTCGTGGTTTCCACATAGCGTTGTGGAGCTTGTGTGGTACAAAACTTATCTTTTGAAATTTCCTTTCAGGTGGAATCTATCAAGAAGATATCAGAATACGTCTCACAGTTGAGAAGAGTGGGCAAAGGACACGGTACAAGAAGAAAAATCCACTTAAAACTTATCTACTTCTAACATATGGCCCATTTTTTAGATGATAGGCAAATGGTATTAAATTTTTAACTCCTGACATCTTTTTGGATTTGGATATTAGGAGTTTGGCACTTTGATCAGATGCTACTTCGGGAAGAGGAAGCTGTTGCCTAAGAGGGAGCTCGTTGCATCAGTATATTCAAGTTTGCTGCTAGTCGGTATAGTTTGTGCTGGCTTTAGATGGCAGGTGTTGTGAGAAACTTAATTCTAGGGTGATTGTGGAAAGGTAGTTTGGGTATCAGTGAATTTCATTCGACCCTGTTCTAGTAGTTGATCAAACATTTGAATGTTCTTTTTGTACCTGTATTTTGATATTTTAATCCAATTAGTTGCATAATCCTATTGCTCATAAAAGGTGGTTTACGTGAAAATTATCTGCAAATTTAAGCACGATTTGGTATACCTGGGACCTGACCTTGGCTGATAATCGTGGCAACGTGGAAGAGCATCGTCAAAATGGAACAGTAGCCTTACTCTTACCCTTCCTCGTCTCAGTGAGCAATTTTAATTATTTTGGATATACCATGGGGTTGTGCATATGGGCGTAAATGATTCAATTTACTCGTGAGCAGTTTAGTCGAAATTTGACTCAAGTACGGTTTGATTTAACTCGAGTATTATTTGTCTCAACCCAATTAGATTGTGAGTTTGGTATATATATTTAGAATTATGCAATATAATATAAATAATCAAATGACTCAATTTTATTTTTCGCCTTGGAGCAACTCGATATCTATGCATAGACTCGGTACAATAGCACACGTAATTGCTTAAATTCAATTCAATTGCCTTTTTTAAGAGAAATTTATTTTGAAGATGGACTGATGCTTTATGTTGTGAAAAAATTGGTGAAACGGACGTTCAAAAATTAAAAGTCCAATGCAAAGCCCTGCGTTACTTATTTTATCTATTTTATATTTTTATAAACCACACCAGGTAAATCATATCCAAGCAGCCCGTCTAGCTCAGTTGGTAGAGCGCAAGGCTCTTAACCTTGTGGTCGTGGGTTCGAGCCCCACGGTGGGCGACTCAAATTTTAAAATCCGTAATATTATTTTTTGTTTTACTATCAATAAAATTATATTACAATCAGTCACACACCTGACACCACCAGCTATATGCCCAGAGATAAGGAGACAGACTCGAAATCTGTGGCGCTCTGCCTGCGCGGGTTTGAATCCTGCTGTCGAGGCGTTTTTTCTTATGTGCGCTTTGGGTTTGATTAATAACATCCAAACCATTACAGTTACACATGTTTTTTTCTACACCCACTACATCAAAAACATATGTCTTTATAAAATTACAGAAGGTTCAACAATTCGAACCTATGCTTCACAGATCACAAGTACAAATACCGGAGAAAATAAGCAGAAGCAATGGCTGCTACTTCCGAGACTATGAAGAAGATGACGTTGATGCAACAAAAGATGCAGCTCCTTTGTCTAGCAAAAGCTGTGTAACATCCTTGTACTCCATCAACTTCGAAATATATAAAGGGGTTGCTCCAGTCTTGCTCTGGACATTCAAGTTGGCTCCTCGATTGATAAGAACCTCGACTGTCTCTGTACTACCTCCTTCCACGGCTAAATGAAGTGGTGTATGGCCTTCGGCATCTCGACATTCTAAGTCAGCCCCGAATTCAATTAGCATCATGACTGCATCTTTGTGTCCTTTGAGAGACGCAACATGAAGGGAAGTTAAGCCATATTGATCACTGAAGTTTGTAGTTGCTCCCTTATCTAGCAGAGATTCTAGTAGTTCAAGTTCACCACGTCTGGCAGCATGGAGCACTGCTTCACCCCGTTCAAGGATTTTGGCTACTTCTATCTACAAATAATTCAAAAATATGGTCAGGTGGAGGTTCCCTATGCTAGTATTGGAAATTCGGAATGTTGAATGGTACTCCAGTCAAAAAGTTTTTCCGCAAATCAGATTTTTCACACATAATAAAATGGTTATTGAAATTTCAGTCAACAACGTTTCCAGATGTTGATATTTGAGAATTCCATCTCATATTGGTAGGAAATCATCCAATAGAAACATTAGATGACTGAGGAAATCAACAAAAAGTTCCTTCACAGAGGATGGACAATAGGCAGCATAGAAGGAAAGTTCATTCAAAACTACACAGCATTGGTCAAGTAAACCGTCCTAAAAACAGAAAAACACCATTAAAGCTTAAACTACTAAAGGAACTAAAAATATCACAACACCAACAAAGACAATAGTGGAAATGTTCTGCTGCTAAAAGTGTTCAAGATTGGTCTACAGGGCCATAACCGCTGCAGCCAGTATTTAATTTAATCTCATGCAAACAAAAAGGCACACAGAAATAGACTGCTTAAAGGACCCCATATGCTCACTTGGTGTGGTTAAAAGAATCAGTTTCTTCCATAAGAAACCCCTGTTGCTTACTTGGTGTGGATATATCTCTCAAGTTTGTATCCTCGATCTTGGTACTCATTGTTGAAGCCAAAGGGAAGGAACTACAGTATGGATGAGGGAGGATGCCATAAGTCAAAAAACCGATATCCGAATATAGCAAAAAATCTCCTATTCTCTTCAAGTGGTTTGCTTCTTGGCTCCACAAGATGGATTGCGCGGTTAAGAGTAACAAGCATCAACTTTAGATGGTTCTTTTTGAACCTTGGTAACGGATTTTTTCATACTAAAACAGCAATGCACTCCTATTCTCTATTTTCCACTGGTACGCATCAGTTGCAAATATTTCGAGCCAAGCTACAGCAAAACTATCTTCTCGAAATTGCCATTATACATTAACAAAAATGAGTAGCTATGGCTGAAAATGGATGAGAGTAGCCGTGAGCAAAAGAATAGTCGCACCCTCTTTTACAATAAATTTCCCAAGCCCCTATCTGTTCCTGACATCAATGTGTTCATGTGTTGGGACTTATAAATCGTAATTTAGTGAAATTTAAAACAAAAATTCATGTTTCATTGCCCAATATTATAGACTGGTTTAGTACCCTGCCCATTGGAGTTCCACTTGTATTTATTACCGTCTCATAATGGTGAGTTAGGATACGAATATCATTACTGATTTATTTTTCTTCTCATCTAATTCAATTGCAGACGGGCCAAAACTAAAGGCAATAAATTTCCTTAAATAAATGTATGAAAGGTGGAAATTATTACTTACATGGCCCTTATCTCGTGCAATATCAATGGCCGACCGGAAATTATCGACATCTCCGATAGTAGGGTCCGCCCCCGCTTCAAACAGCATCTCCACCATTCGACGGTCCCCATTCTCCGCCGCTCTGTACAAAGCCGTCCTGCCGTCCTTGCTCCTAGCGTCCACGTTAGCACCTGCAGTCACCAACACCTTGGCACTGCTCAGCTGTCCTTTACTCGCCGCCAAATGTAGCGGCGTTCTCCCTTCCTTGTCTCTGCAATCAACCGCCGCCCTCCCCTTCGCAAGCCTTTCAAGCTCCTCTGTCCGATCAAACGCCGCCGCCACGTGTAACTCACTCCAACCCTTGGATGACGCGCACTTCACGTCGTCGTCCAACCCCTTCCTCGCATCAACTTTTAACCCCGCCTCCAGTAGCAAATCGATCAAAGTGTGATCACCCAGCTGGTTCGCGACTCGGTACAAGGACTCGGCTTCCAAATTGGAAAACTCCGAGACGACCGACCTCTGTCGCTTGATTATACCCTTTACGGCTTCAATATCTCCCGCACCAACCGCATGCGTCAGGAGAAAAGGACCCACAAAGTAAACCTTGAGCTTCACGTCGTACGTGGGACGGTGTGGCCCCGAGTTGAACCAGCGGTTCACAAGCTCAGACTGAGTGGACTCTGGAGAATCGATATTCAAATCAGGAGCAACGGCGGTTTTGAGGAGAAACCTATCAGAAGGGGAACGTGGGAACGTCGGAGGCAGGTGGGATTGAGGTTTGAGTACGATCTGGAAAGTGGCGCAGGACAGCGGCGCAACAAGTCCACTAGGCGGGTTGACAAGGAACTTGTGGGGGGAAGATGTTTGGACCTTGAAAGCTAAAGTTGCAGCGGAAATCAGGGATTTGATCTGAACGTAGGTGCGGCATTTGCAATCTAACACGAAGTCTATGCGTATTTCTGAATCCGAAAGTTCAACCAATTTTTCCATTCGTGTGAAAATAAAGGAAGTGAGAGAGTTGAATTCGTTCGAGTCATTCGATTCGGATTGAATTTCTTGCAAGAAGAAGACGATGAAACAGTGAAAAGGACGTGATAGGGTGGCGGCATGTGATATGATCGAAGAAGAAGACAATATTTGATTCGTCTTGGTTCCACCATTTTCTTTTCTCTGTAAGTGAATGAAAGAAGCTAATGCAAATTCGATGACAGTTTGTTTTTAGTATTATATAATAAAAATGAGTGTGTCATGTCTGCTGAGATGGGTCAATCATACCGATATTCACAATAAAACGTAATACTCTTAGCATAACAAGTAATATTTTTCATGAATTACCCAAATAAGAGATTCGTCTCACAAATACGACCCGTGAGACCGTCTCACACGAGTTTTTGCCATTAAAAATATTGTAAGAAAACGAGGTTGAGAAAATTTTGAAAGTTTTTTATATTATTATGTATTGAGGTTTGTTTTTAATACAAAATTATTAAAAAAAATTATTCATTTGGAAGATCTACTTCAGTTTAAATAATTTTAAAACGTCGAAAAAAAAATTAAGATAGCGTGTCGAGACAATGACTTTTAGGTAATTTTTATTGAATAGATCTCTTATGAGACGGTCTTACGAATCTTTATATGTGAGATGAGTCAATCATATTGATATTCACAATAAAAAAGTAATACTCTTAACAAAAAAGTAATACTTTATATATATGACCTAAATAAAAAATATGTCTCACAAAATACGACCTGTAAGACATTCTCACGCAATCTCTAATAATATATTAAAAAGGATCAAAATGTTGTGGAGTCATAATTTGTGTACATCTACAAAAATCAATAATTAAAACCACAAAATAAAGAGTATTAAATATTAAAATAAAATGCATAAATCAAATTAAATAAAAAAAAGGGTAAAAAAACTAGTTTAAGGTTTATCCCTCAGCAGGCTTGTTTTTAAAAAAGTAGAACCAAATTAATAATTCCATATAAATAACATTCATACACCATCATCTTTATTTTTTAATTCGTATCCACGACTGATTCAGCGAGACATCCAAGATTCAGGTTTTTCCCTCAGCAGGCTTGTTTTTAATATTAATTTGGACTTAGCGGTGCAATATTTAGCATTCGAAAAGTAATTCTCCAACACGGCAACCTGGGAAGAATCCTGGAAATTTCCAGCGTATAATATGAATCCGTTCTGACAAAATACTATGCGATCTAGTTAAACCACCTTATTTTCCTTTTCCGGCCTTCTTTTTAGCTAATTTTTTAAGCCAAAGAAAACCATTCTTTGATGTTTCTGTTCTGCTATATACAAGTCCTACGCGTTTTTCAAGAAATAGAATTTGTGTTATTGCTATTGGGGACAATTCTGTAACATACATCCGATTTCTATTCTGGTGGGTGCATTGTCCGAGTCAATTCAATCTGCGGCGAAGATTTTCTCAAGAAGCTTTTAGTTATTATAATTGTTGACAAATAATCGTGGGTTTGTTTTAGTTTTTGATGAAATGAAAGAGTTTTGGAGATCTAAAAATAGTCTCCTGGCGGCATTAGCGATATGCTGTCTATGTCTGCAGAACTCAACAATTTGCTTGTCCCTCAATGATGAAGGTGCGAGCTTTATTTGATCTATCCTTGTTATGATTTTTAAATATTTCTTTTTCAACTTTTCAGTTATTTGATCTATCTTTGTTATGATTTTTAAATATTCTTTTTTTCAAGTTTTCAGTTGTTAAAGAAGTTGAAGCTTGTTTTTTAGTTTTAATTAGTTTGTTTATTCTCAATTTGTATGTGTATTTTAGGTGTGGCTTTACTGAGGTTTAAAGAGAACGTGATGAGTGATCCATTTGGGGCTTTGTCAAATTGGATTGATGAAGTAGGAATAGACAGTCCATGTTCATGGTTTGGAGTCGGATGCTCAGAAGGATATGTTGTGGCTTTGTAAGTAAATTACTGCTCCAAATGCTTATTGTTTTCTGATTTTGACTTCATAGTAATGAAATTTTCCTAATGTTGAAGGGAGGATTTTCCTTTTTTTAGTTTTGGATTTCTGTTCTTTTGACCGTTTCTGTATGTTTCTTTACCCGCAATTTCATGAGCATCTTGTCTTGAAATTGGGTATATAATAAGGAACTTCACAGAAGGAAAAATGATTGAATGACTGAAATGAATTTTGATTTTTCATATATAACCTCTAGATGTTGGTAGATATTGACAATCAGGCATTGTTGGGCACACAAAAATTATTGAAGGAAAAATATTGGATTTAGGGGGTTCACGTATACAATAACCGATCAAGGGCATGTTTGTGCTCTTGAAGTTTGGATTACAGGCTATAGCTGGAGATATAACAAACAGAACTTAGGTCATACTAGTACTTAATGGTTTGCTGAGATTTTTTTGTACATCGAACTTCTATGTAAATGAATTGCTGCCTAGCCACCTGACTTTAGTGAATTTGTAGTTTACCACAAGGCTCCCATCTACTTGACCCCTCTGACTCTCGTTCGATATTGTGGAAGCATCGTGTAATCCTATTGAAGAATCTATTATATGAGTGAAAGCTACACTAAAGCTCTACCACTTTCTCATTTGTGCTACTGAATCAATCGCATGAACACAGTTACACACTTCTTTGCACATGCGGCACTAGCTACCACTTGAAGCAAAATGAAAAGTTAATTTGTAGTTGAATTTTTTAGATGCTTTTGAGGTTATGATCATTTCAATTTCAAATTGTACTTTTTATCTAAATTGGTTAATGTGTATGGGGGTGCATTGCATGTTTTTTATGGTATTAGCATGAGTTAGATTCAATGATGTGGATTGAATTGTTTTCTTCCTATCTAGTTGAACAGTGAAGTAAACTGCAAAAAAAAACTTCCTTCACCGATCAAATCAACTAAAACCTGAATTATTATCAGCGTTTACATCCTCACACTTAAAAACAATTTTTTTTTTATATTAGGTATGTCATGGTTTTTTTATCATTTATCTCTAGGAACCTGGAAGATCTCTGTCTGAGAGGTACCTTAGCTCCTGATTTAGGGAACTTGGTTCACCTGAAATCCATGTAAGATGCAACTTATTGAGTTTTTATTGAAAATATATGTTTTCTTGCATTTTTGTTTACTTCGGTTTTTTAATAGAATCTTGCGCAACAATTCTTTTTATGGCGTAATCCCCGAAGAGTTAGCAAAATTAAAGGAATTAGAGATATTAGACCTTGGATGCAATAACTTCAGTGGAGAGGTTCCATATCAGCTTGGCAATAATTTCTCATTGGCAATCCTGTAAGTTTGCAATGAAACTAGATATTCTTGTTGAAATTATCTTTTTTCTTGATCTTGTTAATGCTTACTTTCTGTTTGATGCAGTTTGCTAGACAATAACGAGTTTCTTAGCAGCACATATGCTGAAATTTATGAACTCCAAAAGCTATCTGAAGTTCAAGTTGAAGAAGAGTTGTTATCCGGCCCCACAAGGAGCAGCAATTCAATCTTGTGGTAACTCTTCAGCACGTGTGAACTTCCATCCTCATTATAATCTAGGATAATAAATTTGAATTGAAGTTTATACATTCATATATTTATTTAATGATTCAGTGAGGAAAATTAGTAATGCCATGAACACTTTTAGTCTCAGTCCAATAAATTTCAGCCGATTGTTAAATTGGTACTGTTTAACGCGTTCGCCCTCATGTTGTAACTATGCAATAATGTTTGTCTACCCCAATTCTTGTAGTTCAATGATATCTCATTTTGGCCCGACACACTGAATAAATCACATGTTTTTTAAATGCAGAAAATGTTTTTTGACAACGCAAACAAGGCTTTCCATTGTTTTTTGTATATAATAGCAGTGTCCCTCCTGATTAAGATTCAAAGTTTTCACTTTTCAAGCTGAAATTTTCCTTGCCTTGTTCACAGGGATTCACTGGAGAAAAAGGAAGCGCCAAATAGAAAATTGTTACAAGAAACTCCTAGAGCACGGAGACGATGGTGGAGATTTCTACCCCCACCAATACCCACAATAAGAAATTCATCTTCCCCATCTCCATCTCCGTCTCCAGCTCCATCTCCAGCTACATTAGCACCATCCTCTTCTCCTTCCCTCTCTCCCGTCACACGTGTTTCTCCTCCTTCGCTTCCTAACCAAACAGAAAGTCCTGGCACATCAACTGGAAATTCTAAGAGGCGTCGTCGACTTCTTATATTGTATCCCGCCATTGGAGGTCCTGTATTTTTCCTACTTTTAGTTGTTTGCTTCTTCTATTGCAAGAGTGGTAAGGTTGCTGCCGTAAATCCCTGGGCTACTGGACTTAGTGGACCATTGAGGAGAGCATTTGTAACTGGTAATGTTGTTACGTAAAATATTTAATGTTTTGCTAGCCTTTTTTTTATAAAAATGCACATGTATAAGGCCCTTGAACGACAATTTGTAGTCATGAGAGTTAATCAACTTTTAAAAATTATCATTAGAACTATTATTGATCATATTATTCTTAATTAATAGATTTTGTATATTTGGTACTTCAGGGGTCCCGAAACTTAAGAGATCTGAACTTGAGGTTGCTTGTGAAGATTTTAGCAATGTGATTAGCTCTTCTTCAGTCCACACGCTGTATAAGGGTACCTTGTCTAGCGGAGTTGAGATAGCCGTCGCATCTATTGCAACGGGATCTGCAAAAGAGTGGTCGAATAGTTTGGAAGCTCAGTTTAGAAAGAAGGTACCTTTTATATAATGTTGTTCTTGATTTGGGATTCCATATTTTGATCATTGATAGCTGGAACACGTGGTCATTTTTCATGCCGCTCATGGTAATTCTTTTTTTTCTTTTTGTTTTGAAACTCAATTTGGCTTGTCATTTGTCTCAGATCGACACATTATCAAAAGTAAGTCACAAGAATTTTGTTAGCTTACTTGGATATTGTGAGGAAGAGGAGCCTTTCACTAGGATGATGATTTTCGAGTATGCTCCCAATGGAACCCTCTTTGAGCATATCCACAGTGAGTATATAGATCTCTTGATTTTTTCTTGGTATATAAATTTAAATTTGGTGTATTCAGTGTTGATATGGTGATTCTATTCTTATCAATCATTTCATAAGTTCGTCCAACTCTTGTGAATTCTACAGTAAGAGAAGCTGAACACTTGGACTGGGAAGCACGATTAAGAATAGCGATGGGCGTTGCATACTGTCTCGAACACATGCATTCATTGACACCATCACTAGCCCACAAAAACTTAACTTCCTCTTCTATATATCTCACTGAAGATTATGCAGCAAAATTAGCAGATTTTGTTTTCTTGGACGAAAAGGCTGCAGCTGAAACTGAACCAAATATTTCAAGTAATGTTTATAGTTTTGGAGTTGTGCTATTTGAGATTATTACTGGTAAACTCCCGTACGCTGTAGGTAGTAGTGATTCACTCCAAGACTGGGCTTCAGATTATCTGAGAGGAGTACAGTATTTGAGAGAAACTATTGATCCTACTCTGAAAACATGTCGTGAAGATCAGCTTCAACTTATTGATGGTTTGATAAGATCGTGTGTTGATCCTGATTCGAGACAGAGACCCGTTATGAATGAAGTTTGTGTGAGATTGAGAGAAATAACAGGGATTGAACCCTGAAGGAGCAATCCCGAAATCATCACCTCTTTGGTGGGCAGAACTCGAGATTTTGTGAGCTGAGGCTAGCTAGCTAGATAGATACTTGAAGTTCAAATAGAAAGTGAGATGCCTTTTTTCACTTGTGTTTCTTGAAATGTATAGTTGTACATAACATATTGCACAGGGGATATTATAATCATTCTTTTATTCTTATGTTAAAATATGACATCCAACATTGGTCTTTTAGCCATATACCTCACAAGTTTTTAGAAATCCATTGGCATGGCGAACAATTAAAAGTACTACGAAGTACTGCGAAAGGAAGCACCACTCCTTTGAAATCAGATGTGAGGCGTCCTTAAAAGAGGAGAGTAGATTAAACCCACTCAAAGCAAGTGATTCTAAATGAATCATTTTGATCAAATTCTCCTATCATTAAGTTCACAGGACGAGATTCAAATAACATATTTTGGTATCTCTAAGAAATCACTACCACAAATGAGAATTAAAGAAGGTAACAAGTTAGATTCGACCAAAGTTTTGAGTGCTTCTTTAAGGTATGTTTGATACTACATGTGGAGGCAGTGCCCTCACATGGTTTGGATGGACAAGATTTACGCACATATGTGATTTAAAAAAAATTAGTGGACCCCATGTATGTGGCTAAATTTGAGCCCTTATGCTATCATGAGAGAACTATCCTTACATGTAAGATGAAATCAACCCTTATTTACTCGTCTGAGGGGCAACCGAGCAAGAATAAAATATCTGTTAAATATGTGTAATCTTCGAAAAATTTCAGTGTTTTCTTATCAGTGGACCTTACGAGGCCCATAGAGAGACAGCCCAACATATTCCACATAACGGACTAATATTGTGGTGACGTCTTGTATCTTCGATTACTCTTCTTGGGCCTTTGAATAATTAAAATATATTTATTTCAAAAGGCCAATGGCAAACTAAAAATGTTAGCGATCATTTTTTAAAAATAAAATTCGGATGAATTTAGTTCTTTACAATATTCATTTGAAAATAAGTATTTATTATAAACGTAAAGTAGCATGTTGCCTAGTTGGTTATGCATAAAATGTGGATATATATGAAACATATTTTTTCGTCATCATACCTAATTATTATTTTTTACATAGTAACAATGAGTTGCTACAACTGAGTCTTGAACCCGATACTTAGTTGTAAACTTGAAACTTTGAAAACTTACACTCTGTATTCTCCGAGTCTTGACTCCATCATTGAGTAATTAATAGTTTGATATTTAGGTGAAATCTTTTCCTGTATGGTAAGAAAAAAAAAATAGGCCTATATAGAGAAAATAGTATAGCAAGTATGTTTTTTCAATAAAAAAAATCAAGAATTAAAGCCCGGAAATTTTAAATTATAGAGCATGAGAAGGAATTATGTGGGGAAAAGATCAATGGAAGGAAAATGACTATTTGATATAATGGTAAAAAAAGAAAGAAAAAAAGAGGGGAGAAAATAACATTATATGCATATCAAAGCCATTTTCATATTGCCAAAATAAAGTCTCAAGTTATTAATATACCTTTTAAGCTCGATTTTCTAAAATATAAATTTTTGCTCTCAATTTTCAAATAATATATACTTATTTCTTCACTTTCTACTTTAACTGGCCTATGCTTATCAAAATAGAAACTTAAGCAGGTAAAAATGGTGCTATGAATAAAATGTTACGCTATCGAATATTATCTTATCATACTATCGAATTTAGTCATTTTTGTATTAAAAAAAGAAGAAGAAATAATTTATCTGTAAACTCACATTGAATTTTTTCATATTAATTAAACTAGTTTTTCCTTTAAATGTACTATTTTGAATAAAACCCCATATTTAAAATAAAATTTCATAAAAAATCTTAGCAATTTAACCCCAAAGAAAAATTCTAAGTACATACTTAAGATGACAAATGCACGAATATTTGAAAAGATATGAGGTAATGTAATAAAATGTGTTAATCATGATAATTTGGAGATATATTTATTAACATATTTATCCTCGTAATCATGTCGTGTTATGTCCATATCGCTAGCAAAATAAAGAACCAAAGTTTTAATATCTTTCTTTGATAAATAAATTTATAAAATAAAATTTTATTTGGATGCACCTCTGACCAAAAAAAAAAATTGACTATACAAATTTTATAGAAAGCTAATTAAAATTTGATGTTTTCTATTAAATTTTCATTTTTTCTCATAGTGGTAGGATAACAAATACTTGTGAAAACTTGTTACGTAGGCTACGTATTGCTATAAAAAAAAACTACACAAATTTGAAATTTTCTATTAATTCTCCATTTCTCACATTGGGAAAAGAACAAATATATACTACTAAACAAGGATATGTAGTTTTATTAAAAAACACTAGAGCCATATTTGGTAGCACCAAACAAACAACGAAACAAACGCTACACCTTATTACTAACCCACATATTATTAGAGTCATAAAATTAATTACTAGTAAATGGATGAGAAAAATGAATCAATTGTTGGCGTCAAACACGAAAATACAAGTAAAATATTAATGTAAATATTATCATTTTGTAAACTGTGTCTCAATATAGGGAAAACTTGTTAAAGGGAAAACACTCATTTAAAGCACATCGACGTACATGTATATATTTGAGAAAGATGGAAAACAATGAGATTATCATTTGCAACAACACGTATTTTTCACTTGATAAACTTGCTTACTGAATTACTGAAGCTCAAGTTCGTAGCCGCACAACATTTCTTGTTTACAGCTCCAGCCCACACTGGAGAAAAAGTTGTAAGAATGTATTAACGACACCAATGATAACTTGAGTTTATTTTTATCAAATTTGCAGTATAATCCTTGGTAGCTGGTTTGGTAAGATCGATATATCTCTACTAATAATTCGTATCGATATCATAAAACTTGTCAATGTGTGTGCATACAGAATAAACTGTCATGTCCCAGCCCGCTTGTGATATTGTCTACTTTGGCCCGAGATCTCACGGTTTTAAAACGCGTCACAAAGGGTTGTTACACGCTCATTTAAATTCCCAGCATCTTTCTCGTGGTTTAGCGATGTGGGATTCTGCTTAAAGGCCTTCCCCCCTCCCCCCCCCCTTTATGGGACTCAGCGTTCTCGCTGAGTTTTGCCCACCATTCCAAACCCACACGAAGTCGCTCTGATACCAAATGTTACGACCTAGTCCATTTGTGATATTGTCCGCTGTGGCCCGAGGGGGGTGAAGGCCTTGGGGGAAATCCAACATCTCTAAACCACATGAGAGATACTGACCATTTAAATGAGCGTGTATCAGCCTCTTGTGACGCATTTTAAAGTCGTGAGACCTCAGGTCAAAGCGGACAAAATCACAAGTGAGCTGGGCTCACCATGACATTTGGTATCAGAGTGACTCCGCATGATTTTGGGATGGTGGGACAAACCTCAGCGAGGACGCTGAGTCTCGATAGGGGGCTGAAAGCCCTAGGCAAAAATGAATCCATTGTTGGCATTAAACACGAAAATACAAGTAAACTATTAATTTAAATATTATCATTTTGTAAATAGCGTCTCAATATAAGGAAAACTTGTTAAAAGGACAACACTCATTTAAAGCTCATCGACATACATTTATATATATGAGAAAGATGAAAAACAATGAGATTATCACTTGCAACAACACTTATTTCCCACTTGATAAACTTGATGGCTGAATTACTGAAGCTCAAACTCGTAGCCACACAACAATTCTTGCTTACAGCTCCAGCCCACACTGCAGAAAAGTTGTAAGAATTTATTAACGGCGCAAATGATCACTTGAGTTTATTTTTAAAAACTTTGCAGTATACTTCTTGCTACCTGGTTTGGTAAGATCAATATATCTCTACTAACAATTCGTATCGATATCCTTCAACTTGTCAATGTGTGTAAATACAAAATAAACATTACGTTGGTGATCACTAATTTGAAATGTCATTGGTGAAGCATATAATCAATTTGTACGTACAACCAGCTGATTGATTTAACTTTTGTTTTTTTGAAGAACATATAGCTGCATGAAAAATCTGAAGTGCACATTCACACACTGACATTTATAACTTAAAACTCACGTTTTACTCTAGCTTTCAAAAAATAACCACTAACCAGTTATACCCGATTCACAAGTGACTATGCTTTAAACTGAATAGCTCTGACATATTGTGTATGTATGTATATGCATTTTACATTTTTTTTTTCTAAGTTACATGGAGATCTAACAGAGAGGAAAGAACGTTAGAGGTGAATCTCCTTCCAATACACCATATCTGCTGTCCGAACCACATGATTCTTTTAGTATATCCTGCCAACAAAACAGCTCTTTGATTCTAAAATAATTATACATTAACATAGAATTAACATCCAATATTTTGTTCTTATTAACGATACAAGTTTTGAGCATGAAAAGCAGTAAAAGAAGCATGGATAAACAATCAATTATGAGTTACGTTTGTATTGTGTTATCCATAATTTCGGCATTACGAGGTGTATACCCACAAAGGACTTTCATAGTTGTCATGGATGGTAGTGAAAACTTCACCACTATCTCCCACTCAATTTCAGCAGCACCAAGATACAGTTCAAAGATAACTTACAACAAGATAAATAGCATGAATTTATCACGAACACGTTTTCATACCAAAGCAATTTTCATATTGCCAAAGTAAAATGTCTCAAATTATTAATATACCTTTTAAGCTCGATTTTCCAAAATGGAAGTTTGTGCTCGAAATTTTCAAATAATATAGAAAGCTAACTAAAATTTGATGTTTTCTATTAAATTTTCATTTTTTCTCATAGTGGTAAGATAAATACTTGTGAAAACTTGTTACCTAAGCTACGTATTGCCATAAAAAAAACTACACAAATTTGAAATTTTCTATTAATTCTCCATTTCTCACATTGGGAAAAGAACAAATATATACTACTAAACAAGGATATGTAGTTTTATTAAAAAACACTAGAGCCATATTTGGTAGCACCAAACAAACAACGAAACAAACGCTACACCTTATTACTAACCCACATATTATTAGAGTCATAAAATTAATTACTAGTAAATGGATGAGAAAAATGAATCAATTGTTGGCGTCAAACACGAAAATACAAGTAAAATATTAATGTAAATATTATCATTTTGTAAACTGTGTCTCAATATAGGGAAAACTTGTTAAAGGGAAAACACTCATTTAAAGCACATCGACGTACATGTATATATTTGAGAAAGATGGAAAACAATGAGATTATCATTTGCAACAACACGTATTTTTCACTTGATAAACTTGCTTACTGAATTACTGAAGCTCAAGTTCGTAGCCGCACAACATTTCTTGTTTACAGCTCCAGCCCACACTGGAGAAAAAGTTGTAAGAATGTATTAACGACACCAATGATAACTTGAGTTTATTTTTATCAAATTTGCAGTATAATCCTTGGTAGCTGGTTTGGTAAGATCGATATATCTCTACTAATAATTCGTATCGATATCATAAAACTTGTCAATGTGTGTGCATACAGAATAAACTGTCATGTCCCAGCCCGCTTGTGATATTGTCTACTTTGGCCCGAGATCTCACGGTTTTAAAACGCGTCACAAAGGGTTGTTACACGCTCATTTAAATTCCCAGCATCTTTCTCGTGGTTTAGCGATGTGGGATTCTGCTTAAAGGCCTTCCCCCCTCCCCCCCCCCTTTATGGGACTCAGCGTTCTCGCTGAGTTTTGCCCACCATTCCAAACCCACACGAAGTCGCTCTGATACCAAATGTTACGACCTAGTCCATTTGTGATATTGTCCGCTGTGGCCCGAGGGGGGTGAAGGCCTTGGGGGAAATCCAACATCTCTAAACCACATGAGAGATACTGACCATTTAAATGAGCGTGTATCAGCCTCTTGTGACGCATTTTAAAGTCGTGAGACCTCAGGTCAAAGCGGACAAAATCACAAGTGAGCTGGGCTCACCATGACATTTGGTATCAGAGTGACTCCGCATGATTTTGGGATGGTGGGACAAACCTCAGCGAGGACGCTGAGTCTCGATAGGGGGCTGAAAGCCCTAGGCAAAAATGAATCCATTGTTGGCATTAAACACGAAAATACAAGTAAACTATTAATTTAAATATTATCATTTTGTAAATAGCGTCTCAATATAAGGAAAACTTGTTAAAAGGACAACACTCATTTAAAGCTCATCGACATACATTTATATATATGAGAAAGATGAAAAACAATGAGATTATCACTTGCAACAACACTTATTTCCCACTTGATAAACTTGATGGCTGAATTACTGAAGCTCAAACTCGTAGCCACACAACAATTCTTGCTTACAGCTCCAGCCCACACTGCAGAAAAGTTGTAAGAATTTATTAACGGCGCAAATGATCACTTGAGTTTATTTTTAAAAACTTTGCAGTATACTTCTTGCTACCTGGTTTGGTAAGATCAATATATCTCTAATAACAATTCGTATCGATATCCTTCAACTTGTCAATGTGTGTAAATACAAAATAAGTATTACATTGTTGATCACTAATTTGGAATGTCATTGGTGAAGCATATAATCAATTTGTACGTACAACCAGCTGCTGGATTTAACTTTTGTTTTTTTGAAGAACATATAGCTGCATGAAAAATCTGAAGTGCACATTCACACACTGACATTTATAACTTAAAACTCACGTCTTACTCTAGCTTTCAAAAAATAACCACTAACCAGTTATACCTGATTCACAAGTGACTATGCTTTAAACTGAATTGCTCTGACATATTATGTATGTATATGCATTTTACATTTTTTTTCTAAGTTACATAGAGATCTAATAGAAAAGAAAGAACGTTAGAGGTCAATCTCTTTCCAGTACACACTGTCTGCTGTCAACTCCGAACAACATGATTTTTTTAGTATATCCTGCCGACAAAAAAGATCTTTGATTCTAAAATAATTATACATTAACATAGAATTAACATCCAATATTTTGTTCTTATTAACGATACAAGTTTTGAGCATAAAAAGCAGTAAAAGAAGCATGGATAAACAATCAATTATGAGTTACGTTTGTATTGTGTTATCCATAATCTCGGCATTACGAGGTGTATACCCACCCACAAAGGACTTTCATAGTTGTCATGGATGGTAGTGGAAACTTCACCACTATCTCTTAATCAATTTCAGCAGCACCAAGCTACAGTTCAAAGATAACTTACAACAAGATAAGAGCATGAATTTATCACGAACACGTTTTCATACCAAAGCAATTTTCATATTGCCAAAGTAGTCTCAAATTATTAATATACTTTTTAAGCTCGATTTTATAAAATGGAAATTGTGCTCCCAATTTTGAAATAATATAGAAAGCTAACTAAAATTTTATGTTTTCTATTAAATTTTCATTTTTTCTCATAGTGATAAAATAAATACTTATGAAAAATTGTTACCTAAGCTACGTATTGCCATAAAAAAAACTACGCAAATTTGAAATTTTCTATTAATTCTCCATTTCTCACATTGATAAAATAACAAATATATACTAGTAAACAAAGATATGTAGTTTTATTAAAAAACAATAGAGCCATATTTGGTAGCACAAAAAACAAACAACGAAACAAACGCTACACCTTGTTGCTAATATAAACCACATATTATTAGAGCCATCAAATTAATTACTAGTAAATGGATGAGAAAAATGAATCAATTGTTGGCGTCAAACACGAAAATACAAGTAAAATATTAATCTAAATATTATCATTTTGTAAACTGCGTCTCAATATAGGGAAAACTTGTTAAAGGGACAACACTCATTTAAAGCACATCGACGTACATGTATATATTTGAGAAATATGGAAAACAATGAGATTATCACTTGCAACAACACATATTTTTCACTTCATAAACTTGCTGGCTGATTTACTGAAGCTCAAGTTCGTAGCCGCACAACATTTCTTGTTTACAGCTCCAGCCCACACTGGAGAAAAAGTTGTAAGAATGTATTAACGACACCAATGATAACTTGAGTTTATTTTTATCAAATTTGCAGTATAATCATTGGTAGTTGGTTTGGTAAGATCGATATATCTCTACTAATAATTCGTATCGATATCATACAACTTGTCAATGTGTGTACATACAGAATAAACTGTCATGGCCCAGCCCACTTGTGATATTGTCTACTTTGGCCCGAGATCTCACGTCTTTAAAACGCGTCACAAAGGGTTGTTACACGCTCATTTAAATTCCCAGCATCTTTCATGTGGTTTAGCGATTTGGGATTCTGCCTAAGGGCCTTCCCCACTTCCCCCCTCTTCGGGACTCAGCGTCCTCGCTGAGGTTTGTCCCACCATCCTAAACCCACACGAAGTCGCTCTGATACCAAATGTTACGACCTAGTCCACTTGTGATATTGTCCGCTTTGGCCCGAGGCGGTGAAGGCCTTAGGGGAAATCCAACATCTCTAAACCACATAAGAGATACTGACCACTTAAATGAGAATGTAGCAGCCTCTTGTCACGCATTTTAAAGTCATGAGACCTCAGGCCAAAGCAGACAATATCACAAGTGAGCTGGGCTCACCAGGAAATTTGGTATCAGAGCGGCTCCGCATGGTTTTGGGATAGTGGGGCAAACCTCAGCGAGGACGCTGAGTCCCGAAAGAGGGGTGAAAGCCCTTAGGAGAAAATGAATCCATTGTTGGCGTTAAACACGAAAATACAAATAAACTATTAATGTAAATATTATCATTTTGTAATTTGCGTATCAATATAGGGAAAACTTGGTAAAGGGACAACACTCATTTAAAGGCTAAAGCACATCGATGTACATGTATATATATATATATATATATATATATATATATATATATATATATATATATATATATGAGAAAGATGAAAAACAATGAGATTATCACTTGCAACAATATATATATATATATATATATATATATATATATATATATATATATATGAGAAAGATGAAAAACAATGAGATTATCACTTGCAACAACACTTATTTCCCACTTGATAAACTTGATGGCTGAATTACTGAAGCTCAAAGTCCTAGCCACACAACAATTCTTATTTACCGCTCCAGCCCACACTGTAGAAAAATTGTAAGAATTTATTAACGGCACAAATGATCATTTGAGTTTATTTTTACCAACTTTGGACTACACTCCTTGCTATCTGGTTCGGTAAGATCGATATATCTCTACTAACAATTCGTACTGATATCCTTCAACTATTCAATGTGTGTAAATACAAAATAAACATTACGTTGGTGATCACTAATTTGGAATGTCATTGGTGAAGCATATAATCAATTCGTACGTACAACCAGCTGATGGATTTAACTTTTGTTTTTTTGAAGAACATATAGCTGCATGAAAAATCTCAAGTGCACATTCACACACTGACATTTATAACTTAAAACCCACGTCTTACTCTAGCTTACAAAAAAATAATCACTAACCAGTTATACCTGATTCACAAGTGACTATGCTTTAGACTGAATTGCTCTGACATATTATATATGTATGTATATGCATTTTACATTTTTTTTCTAAATTACATAGAGATCTAACAGAGAGGAAATAACGTAGAGGTCAATCTCCTTCTAGTACACCCTGTCTGATGTCAACTCCAAACAACATGATTCTTTTAGTATATCCTGCCAAAAAAAAAGATCTTTGATTCTAAAATAATTATACATTAACATAGAATTAACATCCAAGATTTTGTTCTTATTAACGATACAATTTTTACAGGAAAAGCAATAAAAGAAGAATGGAGAAACAATCAATTATGAGTTACGTTTGTATTGTGTTATCCATAATCTCGGCATTACGAGGTGTATACCCACAAAGGACTTTCATAGTTGTCATGGATGGTAGCGAAAACTTCACCACTATCTCTCAATCAATTTCAACAGCACCAAGCTATAGTTCAAAGATAACTTACAACAAGATAAGAGCATAAATTTATCACGAACACGTTTTCATACCAAAGCAATTTTTATATTGCCAAAGTAAAGTGTCTCAAATTATTAATATACCTTTTAAGCTCGATTTTCTAAAATGGAAGTTTGTGCTCGCAATTTTCAAATAATATAGAAAGCTGACTAAAATTTGATGTTTTCTATTAAATTTTCAATTTTTCTCATAGTGGTAAGATAAATACTTGTGAAAACTTGTTACCTAAGCTACGTATCGCCATAAAAAAAAAACTACACAAATTTGAAATTTTCTATTAATTCTCAATTACTCACATTGGGAAAAGAACAAATATATACTACTAAACAAGGATACGTAGTTTTATTAAAAAACACTAGAGCCATATTTTGTAGCACCAAAAACAAATAACGAAACAAACGCTACACCTTATTACTAATATAAACCACATATTATTAGAGCCATAAAATTAATTACTAGTAAATGGATGAGAAAAAATGAATCAATTGTTGGAGTCAAACACGAAAATACAAGTAAAATATTAATGTAAATATTATCATTTTGTAAATTGCGTCTCAATATAGGAAAAACTTGGTAAAGGGACAACACTCATTTAAAGCACATCGACGTACATGTATATATATGAGAAAGATGGAAAACAATGAGATTATCACTTGCAACAACACTTATTTTTCACTTGATAAACTTGCTGGCTGATTTACTGAAGCTCAAGTTCGTAGCCACACAACATTTCTTGTTTACAGCTCCAGCCCACAATGGAGAAAAGTTGTAAGAATGTATTAACGACGCCAATGATAACTTGAGTTTATTTTTATCAAATTTGCAGTGTAATCCTTGCTAGCTGGTTTGGTAAGATCGATATATCTCTACTAATAATTCATATCGATATCATACAACTTGTCAATGTGTGTACATACAGAATAAACTGTCACGGCCCAGCCCACTCGTGATATTGTCTGCTTTGGCCCGAGATCTCACGGCTTTAAAACGCCTCACAAAAGGTTGTTACACGCTCATTTAAATTCTCAGCATCTTTCCCGTGTTTTAGCGATGTGGGATTCTGCCTAAGGGCCTTCCCCCCTCCCCCCCTTTTTCGAGACTCAGCGTCCTCGCTGAGGTTTGCCCAACCATCCCAAACCCACACAAAGTCGCTCTGATACCAAATGTTACCACCTAGTACACTTGTGATATTGTCCGCTTTGGCCCGAGGCCTCACGACTTTAAAATACGTCACAATGGGCTGCTACACGCTCATTTAAATTCTCAGCATATTTCCGATAGAGGTGAAGGCCCTTAGGGGAAATCTCACATTGCTAAATCACGGGAGAGATACTGACCATTTAAATGAGCGTGTTGCAGACCCTTGTGACGTATTTTAAAGTTGTGAGGCCTCATGCCAAAGCGGATAATATCACAAGTGAGCTGTTCCATGATATTTGGTATCAGAGCGACTCCGCGTGATTTTGGTGTTGGATCTGGTTTTCTACGCGCCCAAACGCAGCAGAAAATTTAAAAATTTTATTTTATTTTGAAAAACAAAATAATTTTGCTTTAGGCGCTCGTATGATTTAACAAAACAAAACATACATAGGATGTCAGAAATTATACCTTTGTGAATTTAATTCACTTGGACACCAACCGATCCGGTATTACAGATCTGGCTCTTGATGATTCCCTACGAACTTTCTTCAAAGAAATCCTTCTATCAAGTCCACGACTAGATAGTATGTTCCTCTTTCAAATTGCACTAGAGAATGGGAAAGAGATTTTGCGTAGGAGAAGATTATTTTGAGAGACGGCTCAATATTTTTTTTTTCTCTCTTGAAAAGGGTTGGCCGATTTTCAATTCTTGAGTGAAGGCTTACGTAAGGTCTTGTTGTGGGGTGGGCTAGGTTTTGCTTTGTATATATATTATTTATAATAAAATAATAACTTAATTACATAATTAACATTAATGGGCTTGATTTAATTAATTGGGCTAGTCCAACTAGTTTAATTAATTTAATCAAAGCCCATCAAAACTTTAATTATTTATTATGTTGGACTTGTACTCCTACAAGCCCATTAAACATACTACCCACCAATTTTTAATTAATTAATAAACTCAACTTTTGAGCTTAATAAATTAAATACATTATAAATTCAACACTTGAATTTATTATTTAAATTATAAATTCAACTCCTTGAATTTTTATCACCTCCAAAATTTAATATTTAATAAACCCAACATTTGAGTTTAATAAATTAAATTCTCAAATTTTATAAATTCAACTACTTGAATTTATTCTCTCAAAATTTAATTATCATAAATTCAACTCCTTGAATTTACTATTTAATATAAATTCAACTTCTTGAATTTATTCTCTCAACGGGAACATACGATCCAGTACTTGTGTGACCCTCAATGGTTCAGGGATACAGCTAGCCGTGGGTTCACAAGTCTTTGTGATTCACAATAGCATTTATTCTTATTCGGGCCTACCCTAGTTAGCCTCATTCTTTTCATCAACACCTTGATCAAGTATGTCAGAACTCATTTCTGATTGCACCCATCGGATCATGGTAAGAGCGTCTAGTAGCATCGCCCCATGATCCCCTAGGTATCACTGATAGTGCCTGCAAGAACCAGTCGATTATGATTAGCGTACAGTACGGTCCCTTCATCTCATATATCCTGATCGAATCTGCAACCATTGGTTCATCGAGGGTTGCATAATAATTCGATAACTATGTGATAACTATAATAGTGGCATCGCGTGTACTATTTGAGAACTCCTTCTCCAATGTACATCTCGTACTCTGGCCAGAGATTCCATGCACTATTATTTTATTAGATCACATAGGATATCCACACCCGTAGGTGAGCGGTGAATCCCCGACTACAATGCACTGGCTCCTATATGTGTCGCAATTGTACCCAACCTCGCCACCTGATGACTCTCCTGGAGCCGGTAAACGAGTCAAAGCACAACCCTAGCATATAGAGCCTCAGTGTTGTCCCGGGTCGTAAGGACTAATGTTGTACAATCATAACCACGGACTTATCCTCTCGATGAATGATAACCACTTGGAAAGTCCGAGGGAGGGTTGTTCGGTATAATCATCATATGACTATCCATCTGCATGTTTGGACATCTCTATGCCCTTACTAAGAAACGCAGTACACAACATCACAGATGCTAGTCTCGAGCTCAAGCGACCTTTATCCATGTTTTAGGCGGCTGAATCGACTAGGAACGAATTTAGATTATACAGTGTTTACAAATGAGTTTCAACATCGAATTACGATTCATTTGTATTAAAGTATAATCAAGGTCTTTATCTATGTTTGATAACATGGGTATACAGATAAAGAAATAACAAACCATGAAATGGTGAATTATATTATAATAAAGATTGTTTATTACACTTGAGTCAATAAAATCCCTAGTCAACAGTTGACTTGTAGGGCATCTACTCTAACATTTGGGATGGTGGGGCAAACCTCAGCAAGGACGCTGAGTCCTAAAGGAGGAGGGTGAAAGCCCTTAGACAAAATCCATCATCGCTAAACCACGGGATAGATGCTGGATATTTAAATGAGCGTGTAGCAACCCCTTGTGACGTGTTTTAAAGCCGTGAGGTCTCAGGCCAAAGCGAACAATATCACAAGTGGGCTGGACTATGACGTTTGGTATCAGAATGAGTCCATGTGAGTTTGAGATGGTAGGACAAACCTCAGGGAAGAGACGCAGAGTCTCAGAAGGGGGTGTGAAGTCCCTTAGATAAAATCTCACATCGCTAAAACAAGGTAGAGATGCTGGATATCTAAATGTGTGTATAGCAACCCCTTGTGACTTGTTTTAAAATCATGAGGCATCGGACCAGAGCAGACAATATAACAAGTGAGGCGGGACGTGATTATTTCTTTATAAAATAATACATTTAATTTTAATGGCAAATAAATTGAAAAATAATGCATTAAAATTTGATGACAAACTTGTAAATAACTTGAAAAAAGTCAATTAAATTTAAGGCCAAATTTGTAAATTGTGGTTTTGTCCATTGCATCTCTACATGTAACACATTGCAAATATGAGGGGAATTTGAGGTGAACCACTTGGATGTGGATTAACATAATATATAAAAATAAAAATAAATAAATGAATGATCATAATCAAGAGAGAACCGAGAATTAGAATTAAAGGAAAGAGAGAAATTCAAATTCTAACCCTCAAAACTATATCGAAACGTTGTTTAAAATCAGAACAAATTATATATTCTAAATTCTCGTGTTGAGAGCATCCTTTTGAGGTAATTTTCTCTTGGATTCGGCACCTTTATTTATTAAATTGATAGAATAGCATGTATTCAATTTGATTTCAATACTTGCAATAAAATAAATGACAAGAAACTAACTTTTAAAGTCGAAATTGAATTATGTTATGATTTCAATTCATATGAATTTTCAAAGTTTCAAAACAATTTTGAAACTTGAAATTTTGATTCTAAATTATTGTATAATGATGATTTATCAGGATTTATAATGCGATATAATTACCTTAATAATGTAAAGGTTAAACTGAATAGCGTATAACAAATTGATACATTCAAATACGCTATTAGAATTGCATTTGAATGAATTTTTTGATTGAGATGAATATTTTGGTTATGTAGATAGATTTTCTATATTGAAATCATAAATCTACATTAAATAACGAATATCTGAGGTATGTTGCGACCGAGTAACATACGACAGATATCAGTGTCATATGATATATGCTTGATTTATTTGACTGAAAATATGTGTCTATAAGATTTATTTGTGGAGTTGATGTGGCATACAAGACATTCATGATTGGTAGATCGATGTATAAAATAAATATTTTGTTAACACACATCATTTTATACATACATCGATACATGACATACACGTTGAGCTATGATCTTAGGATAACTTTATATCAATGAATTTTGATTCTGGGGTTTTGAGCACGATACTATGTTTGACATTATGTGTCCCTTAAAAACATAGTCATTCATGGCTTCTATGATTGATTGGTTGAGATTTAGGATTTGATGACCCTTTGCCGACGCTATCATAGGGATATTGCCTTATACTTGACGGGGGCCAATGTGCCAGTCTAAGCATTGATTTGATATCAGGGGCGTATGAATAGCATGGGCTGGGCTGGGCTCAAGCCCAGCCAAGATTTTCATTTTTTTTATATAGTTATAGTTGAGCCCAGCCAAGATTTTCATTTTTTTTATATAGTTATAGTGTAGGCCCATCTATTACAAATTTTTTTAAAAAATTAATTATTTAATTAGGCTTTATTCCTGGGCCGCATCTCCTTTGCCCTATTCTCTTCTTTCCCAATTTTCTCATTCTCCAATCTCCACTTGTTAGGTATCTTTTTAACTTTTTAATTAGTGTTTTTCAAATATAATCTTTCTTGATTTACTGAAGCACCAAATTGCTCCAACTTTTTCTTTGACATATTGTAAACAATAGCAACAAACAGTGGAAAGGATCGGTAATAATCAATATTCATCTTTTTATTATTATTTATTTATTATTGGACTATTGGAGGAATTTATGCTACACAGAATTTGTGTTCATGACAGCTGCTCACATTGTTTGAGTTTATTGAATCTGGTTTTTTTTATTATTATTTTGGGTTAATTGGTTTGTGTTTTCCCCAAGATTATTGTAGTTTCTAGTGTTTTTTGAATATGAGTATGGTCTATTCTGAGTTCAAGATTAAAAACTTGCAATAAATTAATTGTATTCTTTTATGGAATCTTAGCACCATGAATTATCTGTTTAGTGTCTTTGATGTTTGGTGACTCAAAAGATAGATAAAATTGTTTTTTTAATCATATTTTAATTTAAATGAAGAGTATTCTTTCAGGTGAAATAAAATGATGTTTATAGGTTTTTTATTTATAGGTGAATTAAAATGTCAAAAAGAAGCATTACTGATTATTTCATCCAAAAGAACAATGAGTAGTTATCAAAAACTTCAAATGATCCTCTTCCGTCAAGTTCAAGATCTACATTGAAAACCAAAAAACTCAAACCTGACAATGAAGTTGCTCTCGATCCATTAGAAGGAAATAATCCATATTGTGAGCGTGATCCTGGGAAACGAATTAGAATATGGGAATATCCATGTGATAAACAAGATGATGTTCGAAGAGAATATGTTGGTATGAGACCATATCAACCTATATATGAATATCCACTTGTTGATTTTAAGCATCAAAAACGTATTTTTCAGTCTTCTTGGTTCGTAAAATTTCCATGGCTTGAGTTTTCTAAAATAAAAGAAAGTGCATTTTGTTTCCCGTGTTATCTTTTTGATGTTCCTTCATCATTTTGTTTCCCATACTAAGTCTTCTTTATGTCATACGGAAAATGTTGTATTGATTTCTAGAATTTTTTTTTTATTTTCTAGCCCATCATATTTTGAAATTCTGGCTACGCCCCTGTTTGATATCGATTTGATTGGTTTTGATACTTGCTCAATGGATGATTATTTGACCTGATATCTCTTTGACATGCATGCATTGCATATCATGTATCATTGTGTAGATACATGCTGTATATATCATGGTTGTTTCATACAGAGTGTTTTCTCACCCCCCCAAGGGGGGTTTTTGTTGTCTTTATATATCGACAATGACAGGTACTCCAGGTTATCAGGAGACCAGATAGGGTACTTCTGGAGGGAGTCACGACTGAGTTGAGATTGAGTGAGTTATCCAAGTATATATATGTATCTATATACCAAGGCATGTCACATGGATATAAGTTGTTTGTATGTAGTCGATTTTAGTCATGTGTGAGCTTATTTTATAATGTGATGTGTTTAGACGAGACTTTATTATATAATATTTTTACTATTATAATTATAGTTGACACATTCCGGGCTTATTGTAAAGAATATTTTCACTCATTTTACATTTTAGTTAATTAAATCTAATCAAATTGTACTATAATAACGTTTAGGAGTTAAGGTTCCCACACGGTATGGTATCACGCTGAGGTTTGCCCCATCATCCCAAACCCACGTGGAGTCGTTCTGATACCAAATGACACGACCTAGACCACTTGTGATATTGTCTGCTTTGGTCCGAGGCCTCATGACTCTAAAACGCGTCACAAGAGGTTGTTACACGCTCATTTAAATGCCCATCATCACTCTCTTGGTTTAACGATGTTGGATTTCGCATAAGGGACTTTGCCCCCCTTTCGATACTCAGCGTCCTCGCTGAGATTTGTCCCACCATCCCAAACCCACGCGGAGTCGATCTGATACCAAATGTCACGGCCCAGTCCACTGGTGATATTGTCCACTTTGGCCCGAGACCTCGTGACTTTAAAAAGCGCCACAAGGGGTTGCTACACACTCATTTAAATGCCCAGCACCTCTCCCGTGGTTTAACAATGTGAGATTTTGCCTAAGGGCTTTCACTGCCCTTTTCGAGACTCAATGTCCTCGCTGAGGTTTGCCCCCACCATCCCAAACCCATGTGGAGTCGCTCTGATACCAAATGTCACGATTCAGCCAACTTGTGATATTATCCGCTTTGACTCGAGGCTTCATGACTTTAAAACGTGACACAAGGGGTTTCTATACGCTCATCAAAGTACCCAAAATCTCGGCCCTAAGGCGAAATTTCACATCGCTAAACCACGTGAGAGATGTTGGGCATTTAAATGAGCGTGTAGCAACCCATTGTGACGTGTTTTAAAGTCGTGAGACCTAAGGCCAAAGAGGACAATATCATAAGTGGGTTGAGCCATGACATTTGGTATCAGAGCAACTCCGCATGGGTTTGGAATGGTAGTGCAAACCTCAGTGAGGACGGTGAGTCCCGAAAGAGGGAGTAAAGTCTCGTCGCTAAACCACATGAAAGATGCTGAGCATATAAATGAGCGTGAGCAACCTCTTGTGACACGTTTTAAAGCCGTGAGACCTCGGGCTAAAGCAGACAATATCACAAGGGGCTGGGTCGTGATATAAACAGTACGTTGGTGATTACTAATTTGGAATGTCATTGTTGAAGCGTATAATAAATTTGTATGTACGACAAGCTGAGGGATTTAAAATTTTGTTTTTTCTGAAAAACATATAGCTGGAAAAATCTGAAGTGCACAGGCACACACTGACATTTATAACTTAAAACTCACGTCTTATTCTAGATTTCAAAAAATAACCAATAACTGGTTATACCTGATTCACAAGTGACTATGCTTTAGACTGAATTGCTCTGACATGTATGTATGTATGTATGTATATGCATTCTACATTATTTTTTTCTAAGTTACATAGAGATCTAACAAAGAGAAAAGAACGTGAGAAGTCAATCTTCTTCCAGTACACCTTTTCTGTTGTCAACTCCGAACAACATGATTTTTTTAGTATATCACGCCAACAAAAAAGCTCTTTGCTTCTAAACTAATTAGACGTTAACATAAAAGTAACATCCAATATTTTGTTCTTATTAACGATACAAGTTTTGAGCAAGAAAATCAGTAAAAGAAGCATGAAGAAACGATCAATTATGAGTTGCGTTTGTATTGTGTTATCCCTTATCTCAGCATTATGAGGTGTATACCCACAAAGGACTTTCATAGTTGACATGGATGGTTGTAACGCCCCAGATTCGACGACTGTCCTCACTGTACCAAGACGAGTCTTTCCAGCGTGCTTATGTCCTCACTCACACGCACCCTGAGAAACTTTCCAGGAGGTCACCCATCCCAAAATTGCCCCATGTCAAGCACGCTTAACTTTGGAGTTCTTATGTGATGAGCTACCGAAAAGAAGATGCACTTTCGTGATATGAGTAGTACCAATCAAATCTTTTAAGCCCTCTTCAACTGTATAGTCCATTACATTGAACAGTCTCGGAATCCCTCTCCTTCCGGTGTAAGAACGGTTCATTCATGTTCCCTCCAGCTAGAAGCCTGCCAGGAGCCGCTCATTGTCCGTACCACCTTATGGCACCGGCGATCACCCCCACCCTCTTCGGCCCCGGGCCTCACAATGGTAGTGGAAACTTCAGCACTATCTCCCAAACAATTTCAGCAGCACCAATCTACAGTTCAAAGATAACTTAGATCGAGAAAAAAATAGGAATTTATCACGAACACGTTTTTATTCTGGGGGAGAAAATCGACATGTATTTAGTGGGAGATGGGATAGACAAGACTATAATATCCGGGAATAGAAGCAAAAACATGGGCTTCCCGACTTACGACACAGTTATAGTCAGTATGTACATGATAACACGTCTTCTATAATTTTGCTGGACTAGCGTGTTTATGTATATGTGCTTAATGTACGTAGGAGAGATCATTTCAACTTATTGCTATCATTCAGGAGACATTTACATTTTATTATGTTAATTATGTTTCAAGAATATGTGCTAATAGTTTTGTGGCCAAAGAAGTTACCTTCGAGAATATTGCTGGTGTAAAAGAGCGCATGCATATATCATCTTTATTGACGTATGTCGTAATATTTTAATATCCAAAAAGAGCGCATGCATATATCATACCATATTTGTGCAGATTTTTTTAATTTAGAGAATTTATTCATTATATTTACCGCACTTCTGAATGGTAGTGGTTACGTGTTTCTCGTCATAAAAAATAATGATAACAGTGTTTATTTTATCAAATTATACAATCAATTTCCATCAATGTATGCTAATTGAGCTGATTAATGATTATAATAGTTCATATAATTTGTTCCTTTTATCCTCGTTAAATTTTCTATTGATGTACATTTCTTTTTAGTGGACCTTATGAGGCTCATAGAAAGACAACCCAACAAATTCCACCTAACAGACTAATATCGTAATGACGACTACCTTCGGTTACTCTTTCTGAGTCTTTGAATAATGAAAGTATCTTCATTTCAAAAGACCCATGACAAACTAAACCGATTGTTAACGATAATATTTTATAAATAAAACTCGAATGAATTTAGTTATTTACAATATTCATTTGAAAATAACTATTTGTTATAAATAGTGGTTATGCATAAAATATGGATATATATGAAACATGCTTTTTTGTCATCACACATAAGACAAAAACTTGTGTGAGACGGTCTCATATGTCGTATTTATGAGACGAATCTCTTATTTGGGTCACCCATGAAAAGTATTACTTTTTATGCTAAGAATATTACTTTTTAATGTGAATATGAGTAGGGTTGACTCGTCTCACAAATTATGATCCGTGAGACGGTCTCATATAAAACCCACTCCAAACCTAATTAGTCTTTTTTAAGTGAAGATGAATGATCACCATTAACTCTTGGACCTCATATTTCGCTTTAAACCTAAAACTTTGGAAACTTGCAAACCATATCAATAATCAATAAAAAAGAAAATATCTCAAAGAGGAGAAATTTTTTTATACTTTTTTAAAAAAAACAGATATATATAATCCCGAATTTCACCCCAAAAATGTAATTTAGGAAGTCCCTATACCAATACGACGTCGTTTCAATGGATTGTGGCTTGTACGGTCATTTACACATCACCGCAGGCTTCAAAAGAATCCGCCTCCGCCTCCGCCTCCGCCTCCGCCTTACCGTCGCCGATCGTCGATTGCCGCTCCTCCCTACGTTAACTTGAGATCAAGCATTATATCCATGGAAACCCAGCCAGAATCCGACCCTCAGCCCAGCCAACCAGAAAACTCGAAGCCCGATCAGGAAGCATTTGAAGGAATCGAAGAAGAAGAAGATGAAGAAGGGTTGGAACAGGTTGATGAAGACGAAGAAGATGGAGTAGAACTGGAGTCCTTCTCTACCGAGGACCGAGTTAGAAGGGACCGAGTCAAAATGGAGTCCCTCTTCAGACGTCTCTCCACTGAGCGAATCCCGGTTCTGGTCCATGACGTCATCATCAAGGGGAACGACAAGACGAAGGATTCTTTGATTGAGTCCGAGGTCGCGGAACTTTTCAGGAAAGCTAACACCGTTCAGCAGCTGTTACGTGCCGCCGGTGTTGCCAACGCTCGGCTCCAGCGCCTTGATATATTCGAATCTGCTAATATTACTCTCGACGCAGGGCCGCCAGAACTCCCCGGAACTGTGAATGTGATTGTTGAAGTTGCTGAGGCTAAGAACCCACTCACAGGAGATTTAGGAATTTTTACCAAACCAGAGGTAGCGTTCTTTAAGCGGTGTTTATTCTGAGATCCTTTCATTTTGGGTTTAATTTTTTAATTCAATTGCAGCTTGGGCTACTGGAAATTGGATTGAGGCTGATAATTTTTAGGTTATTGGTTGCTAGATTGGTGTTTTTCTGTAACTTGACTTGATAGAGTTGTCACATGGAATTTTGCAGTGGAAATGAGGTTGAATTGTTTGTAATGTGCTAATTACATAGAAGTTGTTTTTGAGTTGTTAGTTGTTGGACAAAATACACCATCTGATCGAAATGTACAGTGTAGCAAGACAATTTTCTATAGATACCACCCTTGCGATTACTACTGTCAATGTGGAATTCTTTGGCCTGATTGATGAAATGCAGAACTTTTTATTGTATGAAAGATTAGGCGATGCTCAATGGACTCTCTTTAACGAAACCTTTATTCGATACTGTGACTCTGTGTTTTTCTTCTCGGGGAGAATTTGACTCAATGCATGTTTCGACTTTCACGTATGGAATTTTGGAGGTTTTACTAATCATTTTTCTGATGTTATTGTTCTTTTTTCTAATTTTTTTACGGTGCTGTGGTAGGCAAGATCTTGGTCTCTAGAAGGATTGCTGAAACTAAAAAATTTATTTGGTTATGGAGATATTTGGGATGGTTCAGTGGTTTATGGCTGGGGTCAATCATCAGAGATTAGTACCGGTGTATCCCTGCCTAAATTCAAAGCGTGGTCTACGCCCTTGACGGCAAGAATATCTCTGCTTTCTCAAGATTGGTTGAAGTTTTCTTCTTATAAAGAGCAAGCTCTTGGCATCTCACTTGGGTTATTATCAACTGGGAACCATGATGTATCATACAATCTCTCTTGGCGTACCTTAACTGATCCATCCCAAAAGTCATCACACACAGTGAGGAGACAGCTTGGACATAGTTTGCTCTCCTCTTTAAAATATGCATTTAAAAATGATAAGAGAGATTCTCAGATGAGGCCAACTCAAGGACATGCATTTGTTTCTACTACTCAAATTGGTGGTCTTTTTCCAGATACACGGAGCTTACGCTTTATTCGACAGGTTGTACAAGTACACCTTGCAGTTTTCTTTCTTTTACCTGCATTTTCTTTTGTTTTTTTGTTCATCTATTTATTAGACTCACAAATTTGTTTATGTTTATCGAACTATTATAGCATCACTTAATCTATTCAAACGTCACTCCTCCATCTTTTCTAGAAAATATGTGTTTTATTTCATGTATTACAAAAACAAGTGCAGAACTTTATTTTTAATAAGATGTTTCAAACTGATAAATGCTTCTTTTTTCCCTTTTGTGTGTATTTATTTATTTTATGATTCATATATCTATGAATGTATCCTTTAAAGTACTATATTGAAATTCTATGCAAGTTTGTTTTTTTTTTGCCAGATATGGGATTGTCTTATCATTTAACAACCTGTGGTTGCCATATACAATTCACCTGACTAGTTGTTTGATCATTGCTGTATTCTAACAATTTATTATTTCTGGATAGGAGTTTGATCTTCGTTATGCTGTCCCCTTTGGATTCTATCGGGCTGCACTGAATTTTGGAGTTTCGGGTGGTGTTGTATTTCCATGGGGAAACGGATTCTTGAACTCTCCTTCATGTTTACCTGATAGGTTCTTCATGGGAGGTAATACATCTCCAGTTTGCTCCTTGACTGGTCCAATATCTGTTTTGGGTTTCAAAGCAAGGGGATTGGGTTCGGCTGAACATAGACGACTGGTTAGAGAAAGTTCCAGTGATCAAACTTCTGATGATTCTGGAATGGATTATATTGGCGGAGATCTTGCTCTCACAGCTTTTGCAGACTTCTCTTTTGATCTACCCTTGCGGGTTCTTAGGGATGCTGGTATCCACGGGCATGCGTTCGCTTGCACTGGCAGCCTAGGCAAATTAACTGAGAATGCATTTCGGCAATTATCTTTCCAGAAACTTCGAGATTCTTTCCGAAGCTCAGCTGGATTTGGAATCATTGTACCCACGAAGCTATTTCGCATGGAGGTGAGTTTTTTTTTTTAAAAAAATGATTTATATAAATCCTGTTATTTATCGCCTCAACTCTCGAAGTTATTTTCCGCTTTCAAGGATTTTTCAATACATTTAAAATCATTCGTGCTCATTTCATTCTTATGACCTAATACCTATACAAATGTTCTAACAAAACAAAACAATGAGATTAAATTCAGTTTTTCTCCAAGTAAATTTCTATTATTCATACCACTCTAATAAAAGTTGATACTCCAGATTTAAAAGGTTGTGGTGTTTGATTGGTCTGTTGAGGGGAGAAATATATTATTTGGTTTACAAAATTTGAAAGTTTGCTTTGTTAATTTTTTTTCAAAAAACTTAAAACCTCGATATATTTAATATTTCAAAGGGCTCGCTTGGTTCGAAAAGATAGGGTTATCAAATGATTATGAAAAAAGTGATAAAAAATGATAGATAAGGAAATATAATATGTGGTGACAAAATAGTATTATGTTTGGTATGAATTTCGTGGATGTGATACAAGGTGAGGACATGGGTTTATATCCCCAAGTTTAGTACAACCTAATCATATATATGGGTGATTCATGGGATTTGTTAAAAAATATGCCAAACAAGAGATTAACCCCAATCCCACATTATCACCCATACCAAACAAGGCCTAAATGATATTCCAAAGTATAGTGCTATATTTTTTTTCATAATTTTTTAGATGAAAAACCGACAAAGCGGCACCAAATTCCTTCTTATCAGATACAATACAATTATAAAGGGGGAAATTTCTTGCAGATGGATGCTTCTCTCTCTTTTTCATTTGTTTATTTGTTCCAAGCCAAAGCATATGCTCATAATGTGGCATGATTATCAGGTTAACTACTGCTACATATTGAAGCAACACGTGCATGACCGCGGGAGGACTGGCATACAATTTAGCTTCTCATCTTCACTATAATCTGACTGTAGCATCTGCTCCATTCTTGTATTGGCGGCTTCGAATTTGACCTTGCAATATTTTTCTTGAGATGGATTCTATCCAATATAGACCGACAGCTCAGAGATACCTCAGATTTGCAATTTTAGGAATCTGGACAGTTTTTGGATGCAGGACTACACCAAAAAAAAAAGGTTCAATGCACTATATAAGCATACTCTTGGTTTATGGTTACTTCAGGTTGGTTGACTCGCAACATCTTTCAGGAAGATATAATCTGTCTTTATTTTCTGATAAACGGCATGCTGTTAGCTCAAAGCGAAATTCATATGCTATTCATTCTCATTTCTTCATAAAACGATGTTCTTATCTGTTTACTTGTTTCTATAAATATCTTGTATGATGAATAATGAGCCGATGACTCCTAGCGAACTGTTCTTTTGCATTCATACGCTGTGATATTCTCTCGGTTTTTTACCATTCACGAGTTTTTATAAAGCTTTCATTGAGTGACTACTCAGCACAGCTTGGTGTATCGTGGATAGAAACCTGCTGCAGTTGTCTTAAAATCACGATTATCAAGCGCAAGTTTGTTGTTTTGGAAAGTGATGTGGGTGTTATACTTCATATTCGATCCGACCGGTTTTGACCGTTAAAACAGTTTTTAGGGTGTGTTTCCACTGATATAATCGTAACTAGTAACGAAATCGAGTGTTTATTTTTAAAAAGTAAATTGGCTTGGAATTTCCAAGTCTTTCACGACAATCATATTTATGCATGGAACCATTAATTTCGTAACATTTTTATAAGAATAAATGTGAGGATGTAGTTGTAGTACCATATTACATATGAGTACAAAACTGATGTTTAAATATGTTTATAATAATAATGGAATTTTGATTTAGTTATTGAATATGAAGTAGTTGCATTAACTTATTAAGCAACCAAGTAAGCATGGACGTGGACTCGCAACGTATCAGTATGTAGAATGATGTTTGCGATTAACTGACGTAGAAAATTTAAAAATAACAATCGTAATATTTGATGTCAAGATAAAAATTATTATAATCCATTAAATAAAATATGGTAATTGATTATATAAATAAATAAATTTCCATTTTAAGACAATTGTAGTTGTTCGACACTCATCAAAGTCGCAGGATAAAAATACAACATAAAATTAATACGAACCTATTTAAGTATATAAGATTTTAAACAGTACAAAAAATTAAATATGATTATAATAAAATTAAATAGGATTTTAAACATATAAGCTTAGGGGCAAAATTGTTATTTTAGTTCAAGTTTTAGTCAAATATATAACATGACCATTCTCAACATTTTCCCCTAAGACTTTTAGGATCCCTATACACATTGCAAAAGCCCAAGTCAAAGCCCAATTTTGAGACCACCTTTATCCAGTGCTTTGACATCAAGGCCCAAATTGAAGCCCATCTTCAGCCCGTAGTGTTTCAAAGTAGTTGCGAACCTCTTGCGCTATTATCCTCCGCATGACTGTCTCCAAACAAGCATCCCCAATCTCCGCCGTCGACTTCTTCTCTGGCCCATTATTAACGATCTCGATCGCTTCACCCTTTATCACGTGTTCCTCACCGCAGTGTAATTCCATCATCCCTCTACCGGGCGGCGAAAGGCTTAGATCAAGTGAAGCCTGAAGCCCATCAGGCCCATTAAGGCCCATCTTCTTCACCTCCAAAGCCACATCCCCACTACAACCACCACTCCGCAGAGAGACACGCGAACACTGCCGCTTCAACCCCGGCTCCGACGACGCACCACCGATCTCCTCCCAGCTCCGACTAGTAGCCACTACTTCCCCCACCAACCCCCCGCCATCACCGCCAGTACCCCTTTTCCTCAAGGTAGAATTCCAATGATTCTTGATCGAATTATCAGTTCTTCCAGGCAGGAGACGAGAAATAGTAGCCCACCTATTCCCATGAACGGCATGCGCCTGCAAGATCACGTCATCCTCCTCCGCTGTGAAGGGGCGGTGTTGCACCACCGGGCTCAGCTGGTTGCACCACCGCAATCGGCAAGACTTCCCGGAGCGGCCCGGAATCCCATTGCTTATCAAAGACCAATTCCTAGGCCCGTGCTCCTCGACAAGCTTCCTCAACAGATCATCCTCTTCTTTATTCCAAGAACCCTTCATCTTCCCCCCGCCACCGGCGCCCTCCTCCATCTCTCTTACAGAGCTAAATATAGACGCGATGTATATAGAATATTTTGAGGAAGGTTTTGAATGTGTAACTGTAGAGAGGAAGGAGAGAGGAGTTGTTGGCATGAACCGTAAACCGGTGGCGTGTAGGGGAAACCAACTTGGATTTGTTGTTTATATCACTGTTTTTTTTCTATAAATCAATTCAATTCAAATATGTAGTAACTGATGTTGAATAGGTAACGGCTTTTTCCCAGGAAAAAAGTGATATTACGTTAGGAAACGGTTGGGATTGCGACCACGAAACCGTGGCAGTTAGCTTATGATGTTTACATTTGATTTTACCTTCGATACCCACCTTCTAAAATTAATGTTATAAATAAGACATTATCATCTTTAAAATTAATCGATCACAGGTAAGTTCATGCAATTTATATGTATTATCGTGACTGATGTTTTAAAAAGGAAAATTTTAATTTCCACAATATATATTTGACTTTTTGTAATTTTAATATTATAAATTATAACTTTCAATTTTACTTCCTTTTTTTTGTTGTTTTTTATAAAAAAAAAAATAAAAAAATGGACATTTTTAATGTGATACCAACACGTAGCTGATGTAACAACCATGTTAATATTATACATCAACCCTCCCGTGAAAATTAATTTTTGGTAAACACTTGTGTGAGACGATCTCACGAATCGTATTTTGTGAGACAGATATCTTATTTGAGTCATCTATAAAAAAATATTAATTTTTATATTAAAATTATGATTTTTTATTAAAAATATCGATAAGATTAATCCCTCTCATATATTTATGTAATTCTTGTTTCTTATTGGCTGTTGTTACGGCCAGATTTGTTGCAATACATCTCACATGACCAACTTCAAAATACGTTCACCCCATCACCAACTTTTTTAAATTGATAAAAATACGAAAGATATTAACCAAACCATTGTAAATTTACTCGATTCGTAATATTTTCATCGGGCTCGATACCTTTCATCAAATTCTTCATGTATTTCAACACGCGATTGATTCGGCTGTTATCAGATTAATTCATGAATAATAAAAAATGGTTAGACTTTTCTAAATTATCGAATTGCTGAATGTCAAGATTGTACCAAGACTGCCCGATGTCTCTTTGGCTCCGTTCCAAACACATAAAATATCTTCAGTGGCACTCGGTGTAGCCTGAGATTTTCTTCCTCCTCAGGTTTAAAAATTTCAGAGTAAGTGAAGTCGTCGAAGTATTCAACTTAAAACATGCATACGTTGACAAATTTGACTTCTAAAATCATGTTAAGAGGGTCTCTTATACCGACAATTTCCATCATCTAGCGGGTATGAAGAAAGATTGGTCGAATGGCATCCTTGAAATCTTCATAGAAGTGTTGTTCGGAAAACCTTAAAGCCCGTTTTCTTGCAGCTGCAGCCATCTCAAGCCGTTCAGATTCAGGCATTCTCAAGATTTTAAGGATTGCGTCTGCGTATTCTTGCACGTCTTGGGCAAGATATCCAGTTTGTTTTCCACCTTCAGGTAACACAATGTCCATCATAGGGCCGGCAGACTTATGAGCTGAGAAAGATTATTCGCTTTTAATGGATTATGACCGGATAAAATTTGGAAATGATGCTGCAACAAGGAAAAAATGGAAACAAACCAATCGGTATGGCACCGGAAGCCATGTATTCCACCACACAGATGCCAAAATGCTCATCTATCATGGAATGAATCCCACAAACGCGCCACCCAAAAGACGCACCAACTCACTAAACCATGAAAATGAAAGAAGACAAGGGAAAATGAGTGAATGTAAAGTGTATGGGATTCCTAATTTGGACTGGAAGCAAACAATTTAACAAGTTAGACAAATAAAAAAATGCAAACAAAATGAGTGGAAATTTAAAGGAATTAGTGTGAAATGATTGATCAAAGCTCCAACAACAGGTTGCCAAAGGGGAACAAATATGATCATTTGAAGGATGAAAGTGTCCGTTTGGGCAGATAATATATGGTAATGAAAAATAGGAACAATCTCTAATTATACAAGGAACAATCTCTAGTTATACGAAAAGTTAGAGAGTGATTAACAAATCTGCACGAGTGACTCACAAATCTGCGATGCTAGATGACTGCTTTTCATATTGCGTAAAGTATGTCTTAGATTTTTTCCTCCACTTGGTCAGTATCTCACAAAAGAAAGGCTAGCTGTTCATGGCATCAAAATACAAAGAGAAATGGCACAAACCTGTAAGTTACATTTCTGTGGAACTCCACATCACTTTCCACATTCAGCTCCCTAGCTCGGTCTTTCAAGTGTTGCAACCTTCTCTCATCTGCTGCATTTCTGCAACTACCGACGAATTGCAACTTAGGTGAAGGTAAATCTGCATTCAAATTCTTTACGACAATTGCAAATGCCTCGAGTTGAAGGAGATGTGCCTGAAAGAAAAACATTAAGATCAATTTTAATTTTATGAAAATCCACTTGACGAAATAAAATGATAGGTAAACCATGGATACCTTGAGCTCATAAAATGCCCACCTTCTCTGGACGAAATTGAGACACGGAAATAATCTTTGGTGGACTCATCGATCTTTCCAATGGCAGCACCTGTTTGCAAGACATAGGTTAGCATTCCAATATTGATAAAATCATAGTTGTCAAAGGCGAGCGCCTCTCGCCTGGCGTGGGCGTTACGCCTGGGGCCGTCCCAGGCGCAACGATTCACAAAGGCTCGCCCAGGCGCGCGCCTGGGCTCGCCTTGGAAAGGCTCTCGGGCGCGCCTGAGTTGTTTTTTTAAAAAAAACAAATTCAGTAACAGAGAAGTTGCATTTTGAAAATGCAACTTCTCAGTTTTTTTTTTATAGTAACTTAAAATGTAAAAGCTCAAGCCAACCCCAAACGTAACTTCTCAGGATGATTGAAGAATTTTAATTGTGTTACTTATTGTTATAAACATATTAATTATTTGTTGTTTTGTGTGACATTGTGACTTAATTATTTCATATTTTAATATATTATTATAAGCTAAATATATTTTTAAAAAAAATTAAAAATGTGCGCCTTGCTTCGGTAAGGCGCGCGCCTCGCCTTGCGCGTTACGCCTCAGGCTCCAAAGCCCTTGTGCGCCTCGGTGCGCCTTGCGCCCTGGACAACCATGGATAAAATCACAAAAAGTATCGAGACCACCCAGAATCAAAAGAAGTCCAAACTTTGCATCACATTTTTCCTTCTTTAATCCTCATTCCTCCATGCCACAAAACATGGACTCATTATGAGCTAATACACATAAATCACTACACATCCAATTTTCTCTCTCATAACCCCTCTTAACCCCCATATTTACGAAGATGAATGTCAACCCATACTCGATAGTAAAAGCCTTCAAATTACTAGTATTTTTTTTAGGTTTAATCTGGTAGTTTTCAAAAACTAGTTCCAGTTGGTACGGGCAGACAAAGGTCGATACATAAGCTAAAACCACTCAAATAAGAAAACATGTGATATAAAAGAAAAATCACAATATGCAAACCTGAAGACCAGAAGTATCGCATGGAGGATAAACCCTCTTAATACGATCTGATATCCCCCAGAGCTTCTGAATATGAGATCCCGTCCATGAAGAATTGACCATTGCCAGGTGTGTACAGGAGCCTACTATTCCATACATCCAGCCAAAAATTATATAATATATCACTTTGCACTGTGATAGGAAGATACTGCCATGAAGAAAGTTCAGTTAGGTTCACGAACAGCCAACAACCTAGAGTAAGCCCAATAAGTTTATGTAAGCTTGCTACATCAGATGGGATAGCACAGCGTAATTTTTTCTGTTAGATATTTGGTTAAATATGATCCAATTTTCAAATCTTCTTAGCTTTCGTGACAGGAAAATCGGAAGATGGATCTCGAATGTGATGCAAAAATGCCTCATATCTTTACTACTAATAATATCAATTTGGTTATCGGCATCCCTCTTGAAGAAGGCATTCACGTTTAATGTACCCAATTTCAATCACTATATCAACAAATATCACTATTATGAGCATTCTTTAGTTATTTAGCTATTCATCTCGATCTTTGCAATTCTTGACAGCAGGGACTCGGGGAGTAAACTGATAGGTTAAATAAAGCAATAAATTAAGAACTATACCTCTTAGCAATCACATTGTCATTATTATACATAGAACTCCGTGTATGAACCCTTGATAGCATGTCAAGACTAATTGTTGGGTAATGTGTATAGCAGATCACTTTACATCCAAACATTCGTGCAACAGGATAAGTAAAAGCATATCCACTGGTATCAAAATAATATAAAGGAGTGAACTTGCACAAAGCTTCCCATGAAAGGTATACTGAGCCAATGCTCTGGCCTATCATAGTGAATCGGGGATATGTAGTTTCTTCAACCCATTTCCTCTTATATAGATGCACTACCTGTCAATACGATGCATGAATATAAATATAGCTATAGCCAAAACTTACAAATCAAGTGACGAAAAGTAAACTGAACGTTAGATACTCTCCGAGTGGAAACTAGCTGCAAACTCTAAATTGCATATCTTCTGTCACATGTCAAAATGAGGCGCTAACAAACAGTGAGAATTCATGAAATATTGAGAATCGTTTTCCACATCGAAATCCACAAAAACAATAAAAAAACACCAAGTAATATCATAACAACCAGTCGAATTCAACCAGTGTGCCAATCACTGGACATGGTCTTTTTCAGCAAACCACATTCAGGAATATAGTAACATAACACGTCTAAAATTAGAATGCTATTTATCGATAAAAGATTTCTCTTTTACTTTCAACTCGCTGAATTTGAAGCAATAGTTGTTTTTTACGTTTATTCTACCAATCCTTGGATACATAGCTCATACTAGTCACACATGATTAACCCCATAGCGAAATACAAGTATAGCACAGAAGACCATCAAAAACTTAAATTTCCCAAAAAGTAAATGGAAACATGAACCACGTTGAATGATGCAGGAAAAAACCTGAAGGTACCTTTGGAGGGTTAATCAATTTGACCCCAAAACGATCGATGGCTCTTCTGGAGAGCGATTGAGGGGACGCATCGTGATCTCCTGTATATATGATGCAATCAAGATCTGGTGACTCCTCTTGGATGGCTTTTACTGCGCACCAAAGGACTCTCTCGCCACCGCCGCCGTCGTTGGTGTAAGGGTGGAAGATTCCCACAGCCTTTCTCGGGTTGCTCCGGCATGACATTACGGTGTAGACGATTCTAATAATAAACACTGATATTAGTGCAGCTACGAGCGAAACCGATAGGAGAAGCCAGGAAGCCATCAGATATCAGCTGAAATTAGAGTCAAAAAGTTCGGCTCAGTAGAGATTTGATGATATACCATTTCAATATCAAGTTGATAATCTTCGGACGCAATACTAATCTGGACAAAAATTCGTGTGAGTCAGTCTCATGAAGTAATATTTGTGAGACTGATCTCTTGTTTGGGTTATCTATGAAAAAATATTTTTTTATGCTAAGAATATTGCTTTTTATTGTGAATATGGATAGGGTTGACCCATTTCACAGATCCGTTAGACTGTCTCACATGAGATCCACTCATAAATCTGAGTGTCTTTATGAGTAGGTCATGTGTACGATAATTTCATGAATCTTTATCTGTAAGACGAGTCAATATTACCGATATTCAAAATAAAAAGTAATACTCTTACCATAAAAAGTAATACATTTTTATGGATGACTCAAATAAGAAATCTATCTCACAAAATACGACCCGTGAGACCGTCTCACACAAGTTTTTACCTTATTTTATTACATTTAATTAATTGAGACGTATTGTTGAATCGTTTTTTGCACTTTATAAACATAAAAAATTTGCACATAATGTGTTTCGACCAAAGTCTTGTTATACATTCAATTTATATAATTTTAAAATATTTAATCAATTTTATAAAGATTATTTTTATTTGCTTTCTGTTGATTATAAAACCAAACTCGATTCTTAATATTTTAAAAATCAACTTATTATAGCTCAAATTCTAAGAAAATCATATATGTCCACACTCTTATCTTATAAATTATTTCTTTAATTATATATGCAGATATATTAATATTATTTTTAATATTATTTCAAAATCAATACATTCACATTTAATAAATGAGAAATAATAAGAAATATTAAAAAAATTAAAAATTAAAACTTGATATGAAAAAAAATCTGAAAATCAAATATAGCTTAAAAAATGAAAAAAAAATAAAAATACAAGTTAGTTTCATGAGAAAATCTATTATTTTTTTTATCTTCTGGTTTTTCTTATTTCACAAATATTACTGAACTTTTATTAAAACAGTAGATTCAAATAGTAAAGTTTGAGAAAATGTTAGATTGGAACACATGAAGTAATTAATGGAATTTAAGGCATTGAATGAAGTTCATTTACCAATAAATAGAGTGTACGTACATAACACTTCCCGATATTTAAATATATTTATATTTAACAAACGATGTTATATTTAAATTTGAGCTTTTAAAAAAATTGAAATGATTTTATATTTAATTGCATATTTAATGCCTCATATTATTTAATGTAATTATTATCCGATGCAATTCAATTGATTAATATTAATATCAAATATTTGATTCAATCTTTTGTTTACCACTTCATTTTTATAATATGAGAAAATGTAACAACTATCTTCATTAGATATAGAGTGAACTTGTGAACTAACACAATAACTTGCAAACTTAGCCAAGGAATTGCTCATTCAAGCTTAATGTGGATGCGGCTTTGAACGTGGAGAGTCACAAATTTAACATTGATAGGGTAGTTCGAGACAACCAAGGACGTTTGTTGTTGGCTTTTGGTAAACAGATAAACCAACCCTTGTCAGTAGTACATGGTGAATTACTGGCGATCGGGGAAGGAATTCTTCTTCTCTACGATAAAGATCTTTCTGATGTACAAGTAGCATCTGATTCTCTATTGATAGTGCAAACAGTCACTACCGAACAAGATAACCTTGGCTATATTGGACTTTGTGCAATGGACATCAAGGAGCGATTGAAGAGACCTGCAATCTCTGAATGCATTCATGTCTGTCGATCGTCGAATAATGTTGCTCATAATATTGCTCGTTTTGCTTGTTCTTCGCCTTCTCCTTTTGTTTGGATGAATGATGAATTTCTCTTTTGGTTAGTTAATCTTGTAATGGATGATTTTAATCAATAAAGTTACGAGTTTATCTTAAAAAAAAAAAAATAAATAACTTGCAAACTACGTTAGTTTGGTAAATAACATTAACAAATCTTATTCAACATGTTCACCTGACATAATTTTCTCTCTATCATATATATATATATATATACACCAATTATTATGATTTTTTCTAAATTGGAATAGAAGTTTTATATATTTTAGAATTTTATTAAAACATTTATAATTCAATACTTCGAAAATATATGCTGAAAGGAGAATTTAATAATTTTAGAAGTTAAATAAAAATATTTAATAATATGATGATCTTTAAATGCATTTTATTTTATATCAGTAAAAATTTATTTTCCCCAAGCCTCATTTTGGTCAACGATCAGAGCAAAACATGACACTATCTAATTCAAGATTGTTTATTTATCATTGTTATTTTGATGTCAACTAAATTTGCACGTAAAAAATGTAGATTTTATAGAAATTTTGTTGGATCTTTAAAGAATTAAGTACGATGAATTAATTTCAAAGAGGGTAAGTTCAAATTACTATGTAGATTGCTTTCATTTTTTCTTCCCTGTTATGTTCGCGAAATTAGTCCAAAAAAACTGAATCAACTGCAACCATCGACGCGCTCTCATGAGGTGATTAAATTGGTTATTTACCTTTTTCTGTACTCTCTGCCCGAGAATTGTTATGGTTTTATTCACTTAATCTGCAATGTTTTGTAAAAATTTCAGAATAATTCGATGAATGAAAATTAACCGTGTGAAATGTATTGATTCTGGTGGATATTATAATCGGAGCAAGCTAATTTTGGGAAACTTTTCTTGATCTCGAGTATTTTACTTTTCTTACCCAATCGAGCTAGAACGATACTCTTGAATAAAACCATAGCAATTAGGTATTTGGAAGTGTTATTATGACCAACCTGAAATGCTAGACGATTGGTTTTCTTAATTTTGAATTTGTTCAAAAATATATACCTGGCAGGTGCAATTTTTTTTTGCTGAAAGTGGTTTTCATGAATTCGATTATAACATTTTTTGTTTGGTTCTATATTGATTCCTGGCTATTTATATGTACAACTTCATAAAAAAAAATTCAATTTTTTCTTCAGCTGAATTCTCCACTTGAAAGTATGGAATTATCGGCCCAGGCACCCCGTGTTTTTGTTCATTATGGGATCCCGTCTACCGCATCAATTCTTGCCTTTGACCCCATCCAGCGCCTCTTGGCAATAGGGACACTGTGAGTTTCAGTTTCTTCATGCAATTCATTGAAGTTCTGTTTTATATCGACTAATTTTCTTTGGCACAAATCCACAAACTAATTATGTCAATTTTCATGTATGGTACCCTTACTTTGTGATCAAGCAACAAATTTATTGCCACTTAAGATATATATTAAACTTAGTCACTGAATTGAGAAATATCAGGTTTCTTTTTGCCATTTTTTTATTGAGTGATTATCCATATAGCATTACATACCCAAGTTTTCTTTGTTGTTAACATACTGACAGACCCATTCTTTTCTGTCTAGGGACAACTCTGATTCCGTTTATGTTTCACCTTAAATTCTTATGGGCCATCACCTCAGTCAACCTGTGAAAAAAGAGAACATTTCATAGTGGGGGCTCTACATTTTTTAATGAGCATCGAGTTGCCATCATTTGACTAGAAGTAGAAAATTCTTTCTTCCGGGCCGTTCAATGAATACTAACATTTTAAGTTTTAATTATGGCATTGATTATACAATAATAATTGTCACAAATAAGTGTTCATTTAAACAAAAGCATGAAATTTTGAAAAATTAGATTTGAACTAGGTATGTAGTAGTTAAAATAACCAGAGGACTTTCGGTTTTTTCCTCTTGCTGGGTAGCTTGGTCTTCTCATTATTACTAAATATTGTCATTTTTTTTCCTGACCGAGCTTCACAATTGTCACTGCTGCTTCTTGTCATGTCTCGAGGGATGATGGACAGAGCTACTCAGCAGAGTGGTCATTGGAACATCAAGTCCAAATTATGGTCTTTCAACATGTGTTTATCCATTTGTTCCTCTTAATGAATCTTTTCTTTCTGATTGATTGGAATAACAGGGATGGCAGGATTAAAGTGATAGGTGGTGACAACATTGAAGGCCTTCTCATATCTCCAAAAGCCTTGCCCTTTAAAAACTTAGAGGTTGGTTGATGTCATATTGTTTTGGTCTATCTGTCTGTATGGAACGGTGCCAAACTCAATTATTTATTGCATATCTGTTGATTGCAAGGATTGCATTTTTTGGTCCCATATATTCACCACAGGAGTCGAACAAAGTTCTTAACCCTTTTTTTAGATGCTCATTTTGTATAGATGCTATAAAATATAATAAACACTTTTATTTAGATTTGTGAAGATATTCTGAAGAAGTCGTATGTTTGGATATTTTCACATATTTCCAACTTAATCGATCACCTTTCTCCACGACTTTTTTATCAGATGGTGAAGGGCCTTATTTACTTATATTTAGATTGTCTGAAAACTAGTTCAAAGTGGTATTTACGATAATGCTAAAGCCTAATGTTTTCACCTTCTCGAGGATCAATAGACTTTTAGTATAATTGAAGCACTAATCTCTTTTTGGATCCTGGTTAATCTAGTAAGATTTTAGTTTCTGAATACTCTCCGTTTCTCTGTTTTTTTCTCCTTTTCAGTTCCTGCAAAACCAAGGTTTTTTAGTGAGTGTCTCCAATGAAAATGAAATTCAGGTATGGTTTTATACAGGTCGTCCATGACAATTTACGGTGAAATGTCCCATTCTTGACCCCCTGCAATCTTTGTGTTTATTTATTTTTCTTCAAAAGATATCTAAATTATCCCCAGTTTGAAATTTTCCACCTTTTGCTTAATCACCATTGGATCTTTCCCATAAAAATCATTGTTCACATCAACCCCCTGATTTTTCCTCTCTTCAGACAGTGGATATTTTTCCCTTAACACGGGATGTTTATGCAACTTTGACAGGTTTGGGATCTAAGAAAGAGGTGTATATCTTCTAATATTCAGTGGGAGTCCAATATAACAGCATTTTCTGTTATTCCATCTACCCATTTCATGTAAGAAAATGAGGAATCTTAGCCCTTTTTTGGATTATTTACCTTTTCATGCTTAATTTATTTTATTTTTTGGGACATTCAGTTATCTAGGAGATGAATACGGATTCTTATCTGTGTTGAAGCATGATGCTGAAGGAGGGAAACTTATTCAATTGCCGTATCACATTCCTCCTAATCTTGTAGCTGGTAATTGAAAATATGTTGAAATTAGTCAATGTAGTTGAGTAGCTTGAATGGAATTACATTTTTGGATGTGAACGAGTTTTGGTTCATACACCTAGGGGGTTAGCTGGTCTACAATAACAATGGATCCCTATCTTTAATTTATACGTCAAATTTGTGCAGAAGGATCTGGGATCTCATTGCCTGATAATCAGTCCGTTGTTGGTGTGCTCTCCCAACCTCGTTCATATGGAAACAGGTAACTGGAAGAATGCGTGGAGTTACAATTCAGAGTCCTAGCTGTTTGAGCACAATTATCTTGTGTGCTCTGTGTTTGCTTCTTCAGTGTTTCTAATTTCTTAAACTGCTGTACTGTATTTATAACATTTGATGATATTATTGTAACTTCCATTGAGTTTTGTGCTGTCATCTGTATATTGAGCTCATTGGAGAAAAGACTGATGGCAATCAATAAAATACATAGATAGTAATGGTATTGTGCAAGGAATTATACGGAAGTGTTGAAAAATGAAAAAGTTCAACCTGCCTTGTTCATTTAGAGACACATGGTGATTGGAGATTTTCTGGGTGTTTTATTATAATATCGAGATCTACAACAATGAGCAGTTCAATTTGTTTGCAGGGTTTTGGTTGCTTATGAGAATGGGTTGATTATTCTGTGGGATGTTACTGAAGATAGAGCTGTACATGTTAGATACCACAAGGATCTCCAGCTAAAAGAGGGACCAGTTTTTAATTTTTCCAATAATGAGAGCCACACGTGCCAAAGTGATTCACCAGAAAATGACCATGGAGAGAAGGACATAAGTTCTCTCTGTTGGGTGTCTCCTGATGGGTCAGCATTAGCTGTTGGTTATGTGGATGGGGATATCTTGCTTTGGAACCTGTCAGTACCTGACAATGTTAAAAGTCAGAGAAGCCAAAACATGTTCAACGATGTTGTTAAGATACAATTATCATCTGGAGGTAGAAGACTTCCCGTCATTGTCTTGCATTGGTCTTCGAACAAAGCACAAAATAGTCGTGGAGGCCTACTTTTTGCATATGGTGGTGAAGACATTGGATCTGAAGAAGTTTTGACTGTATGTTCATCATTTGTACCAATATTTGGCTTCTTTTGCGAGCGTAATTGCTTATTCTTTTTATACAAAGTAAAAGGGTACTTGATATCGATCAGCTAATCTAAGTTTTCCATGCTATAGCTGCATCTTGTTTCCTTCTTCAAGTTAGGAGGGGTTGTTATCTAGAATGAATCATGAAGTTGCACAGTTTGACCTTTTTTTTTTCACTCGCAGCGGTTACACATATCAATGCAATAGGGGTATTGTGCATTTATATTTAATTTGGATTCACTTGATGACCGTGGGAGTTTGTATATCAATAATGAGCCTGATATTAGTTCCAACAAGAGCATGGTAGCACGTTTCATTTCGTTTTATTACATCTTAATTATCTAATTTTTAAATCAACCCGTCGTCTTGATTTCCGATGATAAGCTTCTTCCATGTGTGTACTTTCCATCATTTAACATGCTCCGAACAAGAACAAACTGGATAGTCGTTGTCACCATGTTTAGATTTTCAATGCTCTGTTCGAAGATTATGAAATATCTCACATAATAGAGGAGGTTTAAGAAAATAACGGCACAGCTCATACTGGTTCTAATAGAGATGTTTGCCAGTGTTTCTCAAAACTATATTTCAAACTGGTTTTGACTTCAACTTAAAGCCAGAAACTTATTTTTATATAGGTTAAATTTATTATTAATATCTTGGTGTTTTCTTGTTGAGTGTCAAAGCTTCGAAGTCATATAATGTCTTTTTAGTGAAACTTTCTTGTTATGCAGATCCTCAATCTTGAATGGTCTGCTGGGTTAGTACAACTGAAGTGTGTGGAGCGTGTTGACCTTACGCTCCATGGATCATTTGCTGATGTAATTATAACACCAAAGGCTCATGAGCCTGACAACTTTAGCTCAACTTCATTATTTATATTGACCAATCCAGGGACAACTGCATTTCTACGATTTCGCTTCTTTGTCTATCTTCAAGCCTGGGACAGGACATAATCATTCAGTCCATGCATTTCAGTATCATTCAATAATACCCACTGTGGAACCATGTATGACCGTGGGAAAGCTTTATTTGATGGGTAGAGATAGCAGTTTCTTCTGTGAACTTTCAGAGGTACTGAAATCCATCATATGTTGTCTATTCAATTTATTTCTCCATTTCATTTAAATGACCATTTATTGTTCCATTAGACAGTTTTCACCTGCCAAGCTACAAGAGGATGATGTGTTGACCGGGAGGGGTTCGCGGTGGCCTCTGACTGGTGGTGTTCCTTGTCATCTGTCTGCTGCTGCAAATAAACTTCAGAAGATGTATATAGGAGGATATCAAGATGGATCTGTTCGAATATGGGATGCCACTTCTCCAGTTCTGTCACTTGTTTCTGTTTTACGATTGAAGGTTAGCACAATGCTTTCTTAATGGTATTGGTTCAGCATCTATCATCGTTATATATTGATAAATTGATAGAAAGTTCATCGATCGAGTTTACAGTATTATATTTGTTAACAATAACCACACCATTTACTGGCAGATAGAAGGAATTCAAGTTTCTGGTGCAAGTTCAGCAGTATCAGCATTGGGCTTTTCTTCTATCACCTTGACCTTAGCTGTTGGCAATGAAAGCGGAGTGGTAAGAATTACAGTCATTTTCTATGTTTCTCGGGCTTTACTGAAATAGATAAAAATAGTGATTCATACATTTTCCTTTATTTGTTAGGTTTTGATTTATATACTTCAAGGCAATTCCAACCAGACAATCTTGACCCTGATAACTGAAACCAGTCGTGATGGTATTTTTTTCCGAATATTAATTCTCTGCCACATTTTGATTTATGATTACTTGTGTTTCTAGACTTCCGAGCAGTTGTGTGAGCTAATGAGCCAGCATTTCCTGGTACTTCTTGTTGCATAATTACCTTATACCCCTAGCTTACATGGATTCTTTCTTGTAAAATATGATCTATCTTGATTTTTTCAAAAATGTTTTTTAGTTTACTTTTATGCAATAATGATGAAACAGGATATGACAATCTGTTAACAGGAAACCAATATGATTGCGAAGGTACTTTGCGATTGAATTATACATAGGAATTTAAACATGGCCAAATGAAAGAAACATACAGTTCACTAGAAATAATTATCCTAAGAACTGTTTTTTCTTTACAGTGTCTTGTCCATAATAATTTTCATTTAGTGCACTAATCAGTACACCTCTAATTTTTTAAGGTCCAGTGTTTCGCCGTGTTTACATGCTTTTATCCCCGGGAAGCAAACATTCTTTATGAGTGCAAGGACCTTTGAACAAGAGCAAGCCACAGCTTCAGTAATTTTTAAGTGGGCTAATCTGAACTGAACTACTTTTTCTGAATTTGCAAACGACTTATTCGGTACTTGGGGTTGGTTCACTGATGTTGTTGATTATTGTGCTGTAGTATTAGAATTTATATGTCAGTTAATGAGTTGAATATCCAATCACTTGCATCATTAGAACATGATGTATGAGGGTGTTTACTTGTCTGTTTTTTTCATTTGCTTCTATCTAGTGTCTGGGTCTGTTGGCATTCCTGCATCCCCATTGTCCAGTAATAACCGTAGTTAAACTTCCACAAAAGGCCCTCATCTCTGTAATTTAAGGCCTCGTTTCAATATTTAGGAAACATTCACTTGTGATGACCTCTTTCTTCGAACGCTGTGACTATTATGTTGTTTACTGGCAGACCAACATTTGCCACATGCAGAGAGCAACCGATGTTCAGCTATATTTTCCTTACTGAATTCTCCTGTACGTGTCTTACAGTTTTTAAATTCTGGAGTCAGACTTCTTGTCGGATATGAAAGTGGGCAGGTAAATTTGTTTATCAGAACTTGTTCTTTTTTTAGTTATATGCAGTTTGACAACTCTTAATCTGACATCACAATTACTTTATTGCAGGTTGCTATACTTGATACTAGTTTATTGTCAGTGTTAACTATAACAGATTATTTGTCTAGCTCAAGGTCACCAATCATTTCAGTGGCGGTGAAAACTTTTCCAGATACTCATGAAAACAATATAAATAATTCTGAAAATGAAATTGTTAGTGAATCTACCACAGAGCTTGCTTTTGTATTAACTAGAGATGCGCACGCAGTCTTAATAGATTGTTCCAGAGGCAATATGGTGAACTCTAAAACAATATTTCCGAAGGAAAATTCAATGGCAATAGGCATGTATTTACTAGGTAAGTCCATCCCGTTTTCTTTTTAGTTTTCTACATATATATCATGTGCAGATGTTTACGTCCTGTGAGGCCTTTTGCACACAGAAGGAAATCGTCCTCTCTCTGAAAGGTCAAAAAACGTTTTTGTGATGTCTACTGAGCATGTTGATGCTGAAAATCAACCTTTGCAATCCAGTCTTGAAAATCTGAGTGGTTTGTCCAGCGTGGAAGGCCACATGCAACCCACATGTTTAGGGGACGAGACATTGGAATCCTATATTTTATTGTGTTGCAATGATGCTGTGTACACATACTCCTTAAAGTCTTTCTTTCAGGTGCTGTCATTTATTGTCCCTATTCAGTTTAATTTGTAATTTATTCCCTTTCTTATGAGGATTCCTTGACTTCAGGGTGATTGTAACTTTGTACGTTTACTGAATCTTGAGAAACCATGTTCCTGGACTACAATCTTCAAGAAAAATGCGGAAGAGTATGGATTGATCTTTGTTTATCAAACTGGAGAAATTGAAATACGGTGAATTCCTAATTCATCTTTTTGCTTGTGTTTCAGATACTGATGAGATTTAAACTGCATATGTGCAATTTACCCTGCATTGTTGTTACTTTATGTGAAACAACTGTAATTTATCTAACATTTTAAATAATTACAACATTCTCTTTAAGCAAAATCTTGAGTTCCCCTCAAGCAAAATCTTGAATTCAAATATTGTGAATCGAGAGGTAGGAGCTAGAAAATCTTCTCGCTCAATGACTACAACCCAACTTGTCCATGGATTGATTTAGGTACAACGTGGCTTTGTGATCCAGACAAAAAACAATGACATCATAATTTACTCAGCTTTTGAAGAATTACCAACACCGTATCCCCTTAGAGTAGAAATTACTAACATCAACCATTTTTTGGTGTAAAAAACTAAATACGCTGGACAAGAATTTGTCCAGTAATTGATATATATACATATGTGTGTGCGTGCGTGTGCATGTGTGTGCGTGTGTGTGTGCGCGTGTGTGTGTGTGGTGGAGAGATTCACTTGGCTATGATATAATTTAGTTGGGAACAAATATTGGCAAAGGAAAGTGTCAATGTATTGCTCAATGTCTTTTTCTCGTAGGTCTTTTCCAGATCTTGAACTGGTGGGAGATACCTCATTGAAGTCAATTCTTAGGTGGAGCTTCAAAAATAATATGGAGAAGACAATGTGTGCTTCCGACGAAGGGCAGATTACCTTGGTTGGTTACTTAACACAAAAACAATCTGCACCACATGATAATTTATAAGTGTTCCTTTATGTAAACGACAGAAATTTATGCTCGAGATCTTACATGCATCATATAAAGATGTCCAAGAACTAGGATCCTTACAGGAATGACCAGTCCAGTGAGCTCCTTGGCTAATTGAGAAAAGTGTAGTATTAGCAAAAACTCGTAAAGAATGACTCTATTTTATGAAGTTTCTATTGAATAAAAGATCATTTCTGGAGAGACTTTTTGTTGATGGTAGCAGAGCTTCATTTGTCCATGGCATAGGAAATGACTCACAGTCCAATTTCTCGTCGGTTTAGATTTCTGAACCAATATGAAGTCTGATTGTGGTTTAGGAACTCCAACATGTTAAAATAAAAGGCAACACAAATTCGAATCGTGAAAAGAAAATGGTATAGGACTACATGTATCCACGGGAACATCATTATTAAAAAAAAGAAAAAGACAAGTTTACCAATTTTAAAAGACAGGTGGTAACGAGAATAAATTAAGGAAATATATGCTGTTTAAAAAAACTGTGAATATGAGTTCCTTCATGCAGCCATCTTTAGAATTGTTCGTTTCTTGGAACTGTAAATGCAGTGCCCTCCTTGGGTAAATAGAGTAGAAATGATGCCATAAGTTGTCAGCCACCTGGGTTTAGTTAGAGATGTGTTAAACTGTGATATGTTTCTGTCTAATGCAATCTTACCTGAAGCTGATGTTAAAGTTTTAACTTGTGGTTTGATGATAATATAAGAGTTGTGGAAAGAGTGAACCCACTGCCCTGACATGATTTAAGAAATTCACACACCTTTTTGAAGGAGATATTTATCTTTATAATTCTTTGTTTTCTGCTTTGTATTTATATTATGTAGAATCTTTGGATCATTACTCATTATATCTTATGACCCAATTTTTTATGCATAGCTACCACAGGCAATTGAATATTTGCAATCATTCAATCTTCTCCGAATATGCAATTAGGCAGTTTAATCTTAAATTATATTAACTATGTTAAACTTTATTACTTGCAACTGATGATGCTATACTTTCTAGGTCAATGGGTGTGAATTTGCTTTTATATCTCTTCTGGCCTTCGAAAATGAATTTAGGTCTCCCCTCTCTCTATCTTCCTCCCTCTCTCTCTCTCTCTACGTCTGTTTGTCAAAAGCCCTGACACGTGTCTATTTTTGTTCTAGCCTCGAAAATCTACCTTGTCTACATGATGAAGCCCTTGCTGCCGCTGCAGATGCTGATGTTAATTTCACTCTAAACCAAAAGAAGGCACAGGTCACAAATTGCGTCAGCTATTTCTGTTTGGTTTTTCCTTTATTTTTTGCCCCTCTCTAATGAATTTGCTTATTTGAATGAACAGAGTGCAATGCCCGGATTTATTAGTAATATGATCAAGGGTTTAAAAGGGGGTGAAGGAGAGCAGAATATGAGTTACATGGAATCTCGTGAAATCATGATTGCGCGTTTGGATGGAATGTTTTCAAGGTTCCCATTCTCTGACCCCTTTGGTTCTTTTGATAAAGAAGATTTGGAACTTGGCATAGGTAAGTATGAGTCAACATTCCCACCGAAGAGTGGGCATCTACTTGTTATGCAAATAACAAAATAAACAATAAAATAAATGCCTTAATCCTCGTCGAATTATGTTTGCAGATGATATTGACATAGATGAGCCAGTTGTTGTGTCAACTTCACAAAAGAGTAGTAATGACATAAAAGGTAGAGCGACAAATTTATTTCTATTGATAATGATGGTTTTAAGCATCAGTTGGGCCTAAATGGTTACTTTTTTCAGAGAAGGGTAGAGAGAGAGAGAGATTATTTGAAGGTGGTTATTCTGACAATCATCCAAAGGTTCGAACACGCGAGGAAATTATTGCAAAATACAGGAACACAGGAGTAAGATTTTCCTTAAACAGCTTAATTGTGTTTTTAATGCTTAAATTGGGGATCACATTCTCACCATGTAATTGGTTCCAGGATGCTGCAGCTTCGGCTTCTCAAGCAAAGGATAAACTTCTAGAACGGGGGGAGAAACTTGATGTAAGACCAGTTCTTATATATTCAGTGATTATGCGCATATCAGGATTTTAGAAGGATATGAGTTAACTGTATTAAGATGTCCCTTGCTTGAAGCATTAGTTCTTTGTGAACTAGCACTGGTGGTAATTTCTCTGAGTTCTGACCTATGGTGACTGTAGATTGTTTTATTTTTTTAAACAGTCCCTTTTTTATGGGAGTGGTGGCAGAAGATGTTTTTGCATCTTTCCAATATTATATATTAGGCAGGATATTAGATTCTTTCCAGCTTTGCACAAAAAATTTAGCCCGGCTTCGCTTCTACTAAATAAGTTTTTATAAGTTTCTTTGTCGAAGACATCTGAAATAATGGATAATGACATTCTGCTGATCACATGAAGTCTCACTGTTCTTTCGTTCTTTGTATTGTGTCAAGTCTCGACTAACACGTCACATACTGGAATGAGACAATCCCTGTTATTAGGCGGGATATTTGGTGTTAATATTGCTTTGGTATTATTACCTTTACTACTGCTAACTCGTGCAAATTTCACTAAAATTTACAATGCAAAGAGAAGTTGCTGATTATGCATCATCTCTCAGTCATTCAGTGTTGAGTGGTGTTTGATTTGTTTCAGAAACTTGGCAAAAGGACAGCCGAGCTACAAAGTGGTGCTGAAAGCTTTGCGTCAATGGCAAATGAGCTTGCTAAGACGATGGAAAAACGCAAGTGGTGGAACATATGACGGCATAAAAAGTCAGTTACGTTCCAATTTTCGTGAATTGGGTCAACATATAGATACTACAGATGACAGACACTTGAAGCGTATTTGTGAGGAAAGAATATGATGACATTGTAGTATTTAAGTAAATGAATCTTCGACAAGAATAGTTTACATGTTTTGCAGTAGTGTTGTTAGAGATTAATTAAAAATAACCTAGATTGCTTCAAATATCAATCCAGCCACTATAATTCCTTCTTTCACCTGTAAAGGGTTGCTTTAGGTTTTAGTGTATACATTCTACTCCTCCAAAATATTAATTGATATTATGTTCCTCGAGTTCGATGATTCTGTACAAGTATTGTTGTAATAAATAAAATTTAAGTAGGCAATCAATGTAGCTCACTGATGTTACATTTACCTATATGGTATCTGCTGTCTAAGACAATTTCTAAAGTATAGATAAGAGCAGAGTAATGATTTGGGACAAAAACTGTATTTGAACGTATGGTAAAAAAAAAAATTAAACTTGATGAAATTTAGATAAATACGATAATAATAAACCACGAAACGAGTCAGAAGGTTTAGTATTCTTCACATCAGTGCAAGTTGTGCTCTAGTAGACTAATAACTAAAATGACTTGGAAAGATAGATGCCAATCCATGAAAATGGTATCATCACAGTTTTTGCATGTTCTTGATAGTTGCAGAAGACACTTCAGATCTTGTATTCATTTGCTTATGTTCCATATGCTATTTGGTGTGTGTATCAACGACACTGTACTAAATTCATCTTAAAAGTGCATATTTCAAATGTATAACCAATTTTTGACATTGTTAGTCAGTAATGCACTGAATTGACTGCTTTCATGAATGATTGTATTTGGAGTTCATCTTTCTGTATGCCATCTGGACCACAAATGCCACTACTCACATCGATTCCATGCGGCCTAAGTATAGAAAGAGCTTTGCATACATTCTCAGGGTTAACTCCTCCAGCAAGGAACCATCCTTTTTTGCTTGTAATTGGCGGAAGCTTAAATTTTGACCAATTAAACCCTTTACCACTGCAAACATGCAAAGATAATTTCTAAGCCATGGCTGCTAACTCCCACACGTCGTAAAAGATAAATGAATTTGTCAACAATTAGAAACAATGAAATTACATATTAACATAGGGTAAATGATAGCTGAATTGCAGAAGGCAACTTGCATTCAACTTTGAACAAGAGCACAAATATTTTGAAAGAAAAAATACCACCTCTTCATAGCAAAGAAAACGAGGCCAAAGCCAAATGACTGAGGAATAGTGAGGCTAACAATATACACTGAGTTTATTTTAATACCTTCCACCTTTGGCACTATCCACAAGAACCCAATCAACAACAGAACATTCTTCATCAGTTATTAAATTCAGAAGATCGCCATCCTCATTCGCATGAAGAACATAAATTACTTTACTCTCTCTCGCCACAGTATGAAAATCATTCCTTGAACCATTTCCATGTAGCTGCAGATATCATTAGATGTTAAATAAAAAGCTAGAACGAGTTAAAAATAAAGGTAATGATGGATGAAAGAGCTAACCTGAACATATCCAAGTTCTGCTTCATTAGACGCTCTTAAAATCGTTTCTGCGTCGTCATCTACAAATACCCCAACAGGTACAGCTCCATGTTCTCGAGCCACTTTTGAAATCTCTTTTGCAATAGGAAGTGAGATGGACCGTTTTGAGTTGGGCCACATAATCATCCCAATAAAATTTGCACCAGCTTCTGCTGCTTTGGCAGCATCTCTAGCTGATGTGATTCCACACATTTTGACTAAAGGTCTGTCTTCTTTGTATCCTATATCAGCAAGTGAAACTATTGTTGATTGGTTTGATGATCGTGTCATTTTCATCTTTGGGAAGACCCTATTTAATAAAATCATTTCTTTCCCTTCTAAACCTGTAATTAATTTGATGATATGATGAGTCATGAGTCATTACATTCCACACAAATAGGGCGCGCGCGCACACACACTTCAAAAGTTACTAATTGAGTATATTCCTCTTGCACCAGCTTCTTCTCACTTAACAAATCATCATTCCCAACTTAAATACAATGAAGACCCTAATTTACTCATATTACGAGACGAAGGGATGAAAAAGAAAGGGGATGAAATACGCATCAACCACCATATGAGGAATTATATTTTCTGGATAATTTAACAATGCAACTAATATTCTGGCATACCTGAACATATCGGCTTAGTAAAAACACTTGGTTGAAGATGATTTCCCACTCTTACACCTGGAAAAGATAGACATACAATCACAAAAACACATTCGAGAAGACCGACCGTTCATTAAACCAATAGCATGACAATTGACAACCATTACACATTTCGCTAATTATCACCACCTTCTTTTCCAGGAAACTAACCAAAAGGGCTTCGTTTCCCCCCAAAAAAACAGATAAATTACCCAAAAAAAAACTTTCTGAAGAATTCACACAAGCATCTGAACTGCACATTCTCACACGCGCAAACAGACGAAACACACATTCAGCTTAACGATGAGTACATAGAGAGCGAGACCTGAGAACATAGCTGAAGCAGCAGATTATCTTTGTACAACCAAACGATTATCAAATTTATAATTATAGCTCGCCTGAATGTGGAACTTCCATTTTTGAAAACATACCCCACTATTTCTTCAGTCAACGACCATTGAGTTCTATAGACATTATAAATACAATACCTTTAAGCCCAACAAGCGGATGCCGAGGCCCACTAAGCTATGTTTATTTTTACATCATTTTAATTAAGAGTGAGTCTTATTTGAGACGGTCTCGTGGATCATAATCTGTTAGACGGGTCAATCTTACCAATATTCACAATAAAATGTAATACTCTTAGCATAAAAAATAATACTTTTTCATGGGTGATCCAAATAAGAGATCCGTCTCACAAATACAACCTGTGAGACCGTCTCACACAAGTTTTTGCCTTTAATCAATCGGTTATTTGAGGTATGTTGTACTTGTTCGAGTTTTTCTTTTTGTAGGTTTTCTTTACTCTAGGTAGGAACGGTATACCGTACCGTATCGTATCGAAAATCATATATCGTACACCGTACCGAAAATTACGGCCGAAGATTTTGGTATATCGATTTTCGGTACATATAACTAGCATACCGATTAATGATTATATCGAAATTGTACGGTATATCGAACTTTCTGTACGGTATTGATATATACCGTTTTATACCGAAAAAAACCTTACATTTTAAATTTTTGTAAATTTATCGTTTTAAAATATTATATATTTTAAAAATTTTGTATATTTTTTCGGTATTCCGATACATTTCGAAATTTTCAAATTTTATACAGTTATCTTATCGAAAAATCCGATATTGTTACCGTACTGTACAGAAGGTAAATTCTAATTTTTTTCGGTACGATAATCTCGGTATACCGAAAATTCGATATTTTTTCTTACCCCTAACTCCGGGTGCATTGTCGAATAAATTACAAGAGGGCCGATGTCCAACCATGTCGAGAAATTTTTAACTAGTCAGATAAATCACGCGAAACAACCAACTCGATTGCTCGTGAAAGTATTTATTGGACATGGGAAGGCAATTAGAATTCCATATAGGAGATTTGGAAATCAGCCCACATAAAAAAGGGCCTGATATATAAGATTGGTTGAAACTTGAAACCATATATTGGGCCTCCTCAGAATATAAAAATAAAAGCCAGATAATGGACTGTCCTTTTTTCCCTGGTGGACTGGAGAGATGAGAATAAAGTTGTTCGGGCGGCTGTCCATTAAGAATGGAAGATAGATGAATGATTAGTCCAATGGGGCACACAATTTCGGCTATTCACACTTTTTCTATAGAGAGCGTGTTATGCTGATACACGCTTTTCGGACGGCCACAAAGCTCGGATTCTTCCCAATAGCATACTCTTGAAACCTTAATAGTAAGAGTAAAATAACAAAATGGCATAAATAAAAATTTTATTCGACAACGGATGTCAGCAACTCACAGGAGTAGAAACTCTTTCACTCGTAAATTCACCAAATGCTAGTAAAATATTAAACTATTGCGGAAAAAAATTAATTAAAAAATTTGTTTCTTCGATTTCCTGCAAGATTCTAATCCAAAAAATATGGTGTAGCAATAAAATCTCAAAGAATATCATCACAAGCATGGGTCAGCTACGAGCAAGAAACCAGATTAAGCGACCATCTGTTCCTGCTCCATGTACAATTGATCGATCCAACTCGGTGCCATTTCATGAATTCTGCCGTGCAGGCTTTGCTCCGTACTATGAGGTCTGATGCCACCAGATGGGGTGTCCTTCACCGAGTAATTAACCCAAGAAACATCCGGCTCGTCGACAGTACAAGGAGCCATGGCCCCAGACGCATTGGCATTATTGTTTCGAAAACCAAAAGAAGCCGACTTTCTAAGCTTATTCATTTCGTCATCGTTAAAACCCCAGTTCACCTTCCCATCTGGTGAGTTCCAATCTGAAAACATTGATGGCATTGGACTGGGAGAATTAGCAGAACTGGAAAGGCTGGATCGGTAGCCAACTCCAGTACCACGGTCAATGAAGCTTTGGCTGCGTTTGGAGAAGGAGTTGGCTCTTGAATTCATGACTGCTGCAGCGACAGCAGCAGAGGAATCAAAACCATATGACGAGGGCTGTTTTCTTGCTGGTGCTGATGAGAAGTTTGCGGGGTAACCGGCTCGGAGTTGGTTTGTGTTCTGGTGAATCTGATGACTGGTAGGAGAATTCTTGGCTGAGAGACCCTGTAATTGAGATAACAATGAAGGGTCCAACGACCCAAATATGTCATCTAGATTCGTGGGCTGTAAATTGCTGATTCTTGGATATGGGGAAGACAGGCTCGCCATCTCCTCAACTAATTGCTGGCGTTGGTTCTGAGCATGGATTTTCTCCAATCCCACCTCCAAATCCACATCTCGTGCGCGAAAAGTAGTTTTGAGTCGGCTACCGGGGAGCTGCATGGCAGGTGGGGTTATAAGGTTCAACTTGTTCTGCCACATGTTTCCGCCCATTGGAGACGAACAAGTAACTGAGGGCGACATGGGTGGTGTTGAAGTACTAGGCAGCATCAAAGAGGACGAACCAAGTGACAAAGGGCTTAATGAAGTCATGTCCATTGAATTCATTGAAACAGAATTTGGAGAAGGCATAGCAGAACCGGTGGCAGCATACAAAGGACGAAGCTCTTCGGGTTTGTGAGCAAAGAAGCACACTTTTCGTGCGCAGCCTGTCTCATCCTTGCAGAGACGTGTCCTGTATTGAGCTGGATGAAGCCAAGATTCAAAAACACCATGAGCATATTCGCAAGAATCTCCCTTCACACAACTTCCCTTCTTGAACTCGGGACACGGGACACAAGTGTAGTGATGCTTCCTCAAATCACGCCTCCTCGCATTCTCCCCAGGATGGACAAAAGGGCACTCCGTCCAGTCGTGAGAATAAGCCCTCGAGCAAGGCTTCACCTTGAAACTATACATCCTGAACTCATCACTTCCGTAGATCCCATGGTTGATATCGGGCAAAGACACATCAACAGGATACTCTTTCTTCTCACCCCCTTCTTTAACCCGAGGCATATCACTCCCTTCTTCCTCCTCATCACCTGACTCAATTTTGATCCCTTTCAACAACATTTCCAAGATTCTCCTCTTAGAATTGTTCGAAAACTTAACACATGGAGCAATCAAATCACACGGTTTCTTCCCATAGGCATCAATAGAATTGATATCCCCAGAGACACCGATCAAGAACTTGACAACCTCAACCGAGGCCCACGAACCACCGGCAGCAGCACAATGGAGTGGCGTAGCTCCATCCGAGCCACACGCTCTGTTGACATCAACTTTTCCAGTTCCAACAATATACTTCAAAACCTCTAGACTTCCGTACAAAGAAGCAATCATCATCGGGGTTCTCTCTTCATACCCCATCTTCGTTGTACCAAAACTTCTGCCATACCAATCGCTTACTTCATTCACATCAGAACACATCTCTTCTATTTCATATATAAAGCCAGCCAAATCATCAGTAGCCGCCAATTCCAGTAAGTTTGCACTTTTTTTACACGAAACCCTTCTCTTATTTTCTTGAAATTTGGCCTCCATTTCCAATTCAGAAGGGCAAAGCTTACTCTTTGAACCGGTGCACATCAAACCTGAAACAACCAAGAACAAAGAAAATTTGAGACTCGAGAATGAATTGATAAAACCACAAACTCCTCATCCCCTTACTTATCTGTAAATATTGACAAAATCATTCATAATATTTATTTATTCCAACTATTATAAGTTGTCCTAACCGGAATCTCATAGGCTAAACAATTGTTTCCTTCCAAATCAATGGAATCATTCCACCATACGGACAGCCTGTCGATAGATTCTCTCTCTCAACCAAGGAAACATAATTAAACAAATAACAGAGGTAGCGAGAAAAAAACATGGCTTCCAAAAACAAACCACATCATCAAAATTAACACCAGACATATTTCGAAGAAAAAAACAAAGAAAAGCCATCTAAAATTCCAGAATTTATTTTTTAAAGAAAGCATGCGAAAAATAACCCATCATTCAAATTCCATATCTCAATACAACTTACAAACAGCTCACTAAACATGAGAAGCCCCTCGATACCACCCAAAAGCCTTAACAAGAAACCAAAAAAGAGGGAAAAAAACCATTAAAGATCGAGTCTTTAGATGTAAAAAAACCATACCTTCCACTGAATAGACAGATGCGTCGATGAATGGATATTTGAAATTACAAAGACTCCCGATAATTTGAAAGAATTTTCGAGGTAAGTAATGTTAGTATCTAATCTTGTGAAAGACCTCGAGTCTTTGGAGAAGTATATATACATGTATATATGATGAGGAAGGGAGGAGGAAGTTGTGACTTTTCTTCTCACTTATTTCTTTAACTTTTTTTATTTTTTCCATTACAGTCAAATTCGAAAGGTGGAATCCACCTCACACCATTTCTGTTTCTTTCTGGTTTCATTTTGAATCAACCAAGTGAAATCCATATTGAGATTCAAATGAAATACAAACTCAAATGCAAAATCAAATGAAAGGGGTCGTGGAACCAAAGGTTCCATTTTGAGGTGATAATGGAATATATCAAACCGCCATAATCCTTTGTCAGCGTCTCTTGTGGGCCTCTGATACTAACGCGTCTGTGCTAGTTGACATATATAAAATATATATATATATATATATATATATATATATATATATATATATATATATATATATATATATATATATATATATACATCGGTTTTGATATCTCGTACATCTATCGTCATATCTTTGTAAACACCGATGAAGTGTTACTCATACATTGGATGCGCAATTTTTCTATATTTCATCACATCTAATGAGTGAGTGACACATCATCGATTTTCACAAAGATGTACACGATAGATATGCGGGATATCAAAATTATATATATATAGATATATTGTATTTATATGATGTTTTCCTTAAAAAAAAAATCATAATTCATTGTTTGATTTTATACCAAGTTGCCACTTTAATGGGCATTCGTGGAAATGGTGGAATAGGGATCGAGAGAGAGAAAATCCAAATACATAAATAGTATGTTTAAGTAGAGACAAAATAGCATATTTTTTCGCTGTCGGATTATAACCAAACATAATAATATCAGCCAAAATAAAAGAAGATAAATCATTTAAACAAAAGTTACACATTGTCTCTAAATTCTTAAACGCTGACATTATTTTTAAAAAATAAAAACGAATCTATTTTTTTTACCATGTAACAATTTAAAAATATACTAATTTTTTATATGATTTCTTATATCAATCACATGATAATGACATAAAAGAGTTATACTTCATAATTTACAACATAAGAAAATGAGTGAGTTTCATGTGAGACCATCTCACAGATCATAATCTGTGAGACTGATCAACTTTACCCATATTCACAATAAAAAGTAATACTCTTAGCATAAAAAGTTATATTTTTTAATGGGTGATCCAAATAAGAGATCCGCCTCACAAATATGACCCGTAAAACCGTCTCACCCAAGTTTTTGCAAAAAAAATATGCTTTGGTCATCCTTTATCGATTATATGACTTGGAACTAATTGTGTGTGTGTGTGGATATTTGGGCTTTTGGCAGATTGGGCTAAACTAATGAGCCAGTTTTGAATATTCCGAATGCAAAACGCGTGATTTCGGGTGTGGAAGCATCGAGGCCCACGCGCACGTGCGCCCAAGTTTCATTCAACTTTCGATTCTTAGCGTTTTTAATCCATTTTTCACATTTTAGCTTTCTTCTCAGTTATCTCTATTCTTTTATATATATTTATTTATGATGACTATGCTCAAGTGCAATCGTCGATATCGATGTTTGCTCCATGCATATTATAGATATAAATATAAATGAGTAGCTCTCTTATGAGACGGTCTCACGAATTTTTATCTGTGAGACGGGTCAACTCTATCGATATTCACAATAAAAAATAATACTTTTAATATAAAAAGTAATAATTTTCTATAAATGACCCAAATAAAATATATATCTCACAAAATACGACTCATGAGACTGTCTCACACAAATTTTTGTTAATATAAGTATAAATATGTGTTTATTGAGTTTGAATCTCTCCAATTTGAAAATCGAAAAATTATTTACAAGAAAATATCTTTCGCATTTTCAAAATTTAATGTTAATATTATCTATGTTACTATTATATAGTCTTTATTTTTTTCATTTGTCTAGCAAATATAGTTCAGTTTTTATATTTAGTTGTATTTTTTTTTACCTAATATGCTCTTATTCACTAAGTTTTAGAAAATATGAAAGTGTTTTTTTAATAAAGATATTAATTTATCGGGCTCAATTTGAATTCAATGAAAACCCAAAAAAAATGGAGTTTTATTCATGGGCAGTTTGTCTAGAATGTGACTTACAATATCACTTTAATGATTGGATTCACTTTATTGGAAAATGGAGTTTTTAATTGATTCACTTTATTGGAAAATGGAGTCAAAGGTAGATTTGGTAGTTCGTAGTGTCTACTCTGGCAGAAGCAATTACAGTCCTGTCAAGTGTCTATACCCCCGGCATCGGTTGGATTTATTCACATTTACGACGTACGCTTCATAGATACGGACATCTTCTTTCACCCGCTACTCCACAGGCGCAGTAACGCAGCCCTCAGTGCAGATAGGAATAGGATAGGCATCCGGTGGGCGCTGTAACACGAATCTCGCAAATCTCACCGTCCGTGATATTGTCTATGGCGGAGCTGGCGGCGGCCACTGAAGTCTACGCCCCTCGGACGATACAGATGTGGAGGACGTTGCTGAACTGTGTGGCCTTTTTCTTCCACATCTTCACTCAGGTCCTGCGTGGTACGCCGTCATTTTCGCAGGTCTTGTCTTACGTTGGCCTACGTCATGGCACGTTACTCCCTTCTGCGCCACACGCGCCGGCGCAATTCAAGACTCTTCCGGCGATGGAGCTTTCGGAATATGAAGCAGAGGTGGAAGAGGGACCTTCGTTGCAATCCACCGCTTCTGTGAGACTGTTAATGCTCCGCCTTTGAGGAAGTTGAAGGTAATATTTTATCTCGAACTTGATTTAATTTGAATTATGCGGGAAGGATTGAAATAAGACAAATAAAGTGCGCGAGATTGCCTGAATACTTACTTGATTTGAGTGAAAGTGAGGAAAACTGTGGCCAATGGTTGACTTGCGGGTTGAGGTTCGAGCTAACAGTGATGTTGTCTGATTTGGTTCAATTCAATGTGTTTGTTGGGATTTTAGTGTTAAAAAAAGACAAAAGAGTTGGGTTGAAGCAAGTGGAATACATGTTCGAGAACGGATAATTAATGCTTTTGCTTGGTTTCTCTCTTTTTGGTGAAGTTTAGTCTTTTTTCGGAAATAAGCTACTACTTCGATTGCTCATCTTCCAACTCTGGAAAAGTTGGAGTTGGTATTTAATCGTTATATTTTCTTAGATTTCTGCTATCTTATTCAAGAAAGGGGGTAAGACCACGTTCTTTTCACAGTTGATGTGGGAAAAAAGGGATCGTACTTGGTATTGTTATCTTCCTTAAAACAAAACTAATCCAAGCATTGCAAGATGGATGAACATGCTAGCTAGTGCATGGATGGATAGTCTTAACGGAAATATATTTGTTAATGAATAGTGGTGATGATTTATTGGGCTAGACCAACTCAGGGATATCCACTGGTACAATATGCTTTTAGTCTTCTGTCCTATGAATACTGTTTTTGATGTAAGATAGGTAATATCATGTGCATGGTATCTTTTGGAGGTAAAATGTTTTTCTGTTGAAAAAAGTGTTTTCTTAGGTTTCTATCACATTTAAACTGATTCTCGATAATTCATACAGTTAAGATATAGTTGATGTGTTGCATATAGTTGCCCTGCCTCACACTGTCATCATATACAGATTTCCCCTTTCCTGTATTTATCATAGTGTGCTCGATTGGATCTTGTATGTCTTGACAAACTTAGGTTGTCTGTTGAGGTGGCATTATTCAGCAACAAAGATTTTCCACGTGCTGAAAATGGTTGTGTTAGAGTAGATGCCCTGCAAGCCAACGGTTGGCTAGGGATTTTATTGACTCAAGTGAAATAAACAATCTTTATTTTAATATAATTTAACTTTTAATGGTTTCGTTATACTTTATCTGTATACCCATGCAATCAGCATAGATAAAGTCCTTGAATATGCTTTAATACAAATGAATCGTAATTCGATGTTGAAACTCATTTGTAAACACTGCATATTTTAAATTCGTTCCTAGTCGATTCAGCCGCCTAAAACAGGGATAATGGCCGCTTGAGCTCGAGACTAGCATCTGTGATGTTGTGTACTGCGTTTCTTGGTAAGGGCATAGAGATGTCCAAACATGCAAATGGGTAGTCATATGATGATTATACCGAACAACCCTCCCTCGGACTTTCCAAGTGGTTATCATTCATCGAGAGGATAAGTCCGTGGTTATGATTGTACATCATTAGTCCTTACGACCCGGGACAACACTGAGGCTCTATATGCTAGGACTGTACTTTGACTCGTTTACCGGCTCCAGGAGAGTCATCAGGTGGCGAGGTTGGGTACAGTTGCAACACATATAGGAGCCAGTGCATTGTAGTCGGGGATTCACCGCTCACCTACTGGTGTGGATATCCTGTGTGATATGATGAAATAATAGTGCATGGAATCTCTGGCCAGAGTATGAGATGTACGTTAGAGAAAGAGTTCTCAAATGGTACACGCGATGCCACTATTATAGTTATCACATAGTCATCGAATTAATATGCAACCCTCGATGAACCAATGGTTGCAGATTCGATCGGGATATATGAGATGAAGGGACCGTACTGTACGTTAATCATAATCGACTGTTCTTGCAGGCACTATCAGTGATACCTAGGGGATCATGGGGCGATGCTACTAGACGCTCTTACCATGATCCGATGGGTGCAATCAGAAATGAGTTCTGACATTCTTGATCAAGGTGTTGATGAAAAGAATGAGGCTAACTAGGGTAAGCCCGAATAAAGGATTATGTCCTGAATCACAAAGAGTTGTGAACCCACGGCTAGCTGTATCCCTGAACCATTGAGGGTCACACAAGTACTGGATCGTTTGTTCCCGTTGAGAGAATAAATTCAAGGAGTTGAATTTATATTATGATATAGTAAATTCAAGGAGTTGAATTTATGAAATTTGGAGACAATAAATTCAAGGAGTTGAATTTATAAAATTTGAGGATTTAATTTATTAAACTCAAAAGTTGAGTTTATTAAATATCAAATTTTGGAGGTGGTAAATTCAAGGAGTTGAATTTGTAATATTAAATTCAAATGTTGAATTTATAATAAATTAAATTTATTAAACTCAATAGTTGAGTTTGTTAAATATTAAATTAAATATGATGGGAGATATGTTTGATGGGCTTGTAGGAGTACAAGTCCAACATATTAAATGATTAAAGTTCTTAATGGACTTTAATATAATTAATTAAACTAGCTAGTTTAATTAACAAAGCCCATTGGATTTAATTAAGGAACCTAACTCCATAATTATGGAATTTAGGTTAAAAGCCCTTGTTTTTAATATATAAATAAAAACAAAAGGTAGCCTCCACAAATTTCAAGGCATAATTTTCGAGAATCAGGATTAGCACAAAATAAGAATATTTCATTTACTTAATTAATTGGATTAATTAAGTTAAATGAAAGATTTGTATTAAAATAAAGATATTCTTATTCTTATCAAAGTGAATGCTTTTCGTGGGTTTTCATTTTTAGGATTGCACGAGAATTGCAGCTGTAGTGACCCGTTCCAGAATCACCTACTAATCAAGAACTAAGCATGCGATTAACTTAATTAAAAACAATCAGAATTAAAGGCGGAAAAACTGTCACCAAAAGATAGTTATACAACCCAATCGAAAATCCAGGACAACTAAACTAAAAGGAAATATACGGTACAACTATATCGAATCAAAAAGATACCGAAGAACTAAACCAACCAGCTACTCAACGTCCTCCTCCTCCTCCTCCTGAGCTGTCCAACCTGAGGCCTGCCCCGTGGGAATGGGGTGTCCAAGATAAACAAAACCGAGGACGTGAGCGATAAGAACGCCCAGTACAAAAGCATGAGTATACAAGCCTATATGAAATGCACATGCTATGATATGATACCAGGGTAGTCAAGAAACAGGAGTAACAAAGGATCTCAAAATGCTCAGTCTAGAGGCGCCAAGTGGATAGTGCCGCGCGGTACTCCTCTGGGTCACTGCATCCACTACAAGAACAGACGTGGACCAAAAATGTCCCGGATCACCGAAGCCCTCCCGACCCGTCGGCCACTGTGTACTCTCGGTGTCCATGCGTCCACAAGACAAGACAGGGCTGAGCGGCCCCACAAGATATAGCTTATCTCGAAAGAGATACAGCTCAACAGTAAAGGCTATCTCGAAGGAGATACGGCTCAACATGAAATGCAACGTGCAGTAATAAACGTGACATAATAGCATGCATCATATGACATATATCAATGCACCACATAATCATGCAACACATATAAGGATGTATACTCAACCAGGATATCTCGGATAGTACTTTCGTACCTCTATCACAGCAAGCCTAGCCTTACGCAACACCGCTAATCAGGTCTAGAACAAGCCTACGCATCAAAAGCATACCCAATGAACAATACTACCATGCTAGACTAGCAAAACCAGTAATACCAAAGGTTTAGGGTTTACCTTCGTCCGTCGACAGCCCTTTGATGTCAATTGCCTCGTAACTCAGGCGTCGCTACGCTACCAATCCTGGCAGCTCTTGGCTATCGCTCGACCAACAACTAACCCTAGAAACCTTCCAAACCTCTCAACTAGGAGACACAACTTCAAGAATTTGCAATCCAAAATGAGGAATTCCGAGCACTATTTATAGGCTATGTTCGGATCCACCGAACACACTTCGGAACGTCCGAACTCCTACGTGTCCATCGGCTCTTGACACCTCATGATCGGATCCACCGAACCTACACTTCGGATCATCCGAACTTGCATGCAAACTGACGTGTCGATCAACTCTTGACACCTCATGATCGGATCCACCGAACCCACTTCGGATCGTCCGAACTCTTCGGTGCTACCGAACCATCTTCGGTCCGTCCGATCATGACCATGGTCAAAATTACACATTAAACCTTCTTAATCACCATTAATCCGTTAATTACCCAATTTGGAATTCAGGCTACTACATTCTCCCCCCCTTAAAAAGATTTCGTCCTCGAAATCAAGTTTAGAGGATGAACAAAAAGGAGTAACAACCTTGTTATTATATCTCAATTGTTGCTAAACACAACTGATATTTAGATTACAACGGAAAACACACACATAAACAAAGTAAAACTCAAAAGAGCTCTGGATGCTCCGAACGCATACGACTCTCTAGCTCCCAAGTGGCTTCTTCAGTGCCTCTGCGCTGCCACTGAACTAAGACAAGAGGAATGATCTTATTCCGCAACACCTTGTCTTTGCGATCGAGGATCCGCACTGGTCGTTCCACGTAAGACAAGTCCGTATTTAGTTGAACTTCAGATGGATGCAAGATGTGAGACTCATCTGCTACATATCGTCTCAACAAAGATACGTGGAACACATCATGAATACTTGATAGGTACGGCGGCAAAGCAAGTCTGTAAGCCAAATCTCCCACGCTTTCCAATATTTCAAATGGACCAATAAATCTCGGAGACAGCTTACCCTTGAGACCAAATCTCAAAATCCTGCGAAAAGGCGAAACTCGGAGAAACACTTTCTCACCTGGCTGAAAATAAAGAGGTGGCCGCTTGGTGTTCGCATAACTAGCCTGTCGGTCCTGAGCGATCTTAATCCGTTTCTTGATTATTGCAACTTTATCAATAGCTTGCTGGACTAACTCCGGTCCCTCAACATGTCGTTCCCCAACTTCGTCCCAGAATAATGGAGTACGACAACGTCGCCCATACAACGCCTCAAATGGTGCCATACCAATACTACGATGATAGCTGTTGTTGTACGCGAACTCAATCAAAGGCAAATGATCCTGCCAAGCGGTTCCGAAATCCATCACACAAGCTCGCATCATATCCTCAAGTGTACGGATAGTCCTCTCCGTCTGACCGTCGGTCTCTGGATGATAAGCTGTACTCAAACTTAGTGAAGTACCCAATGCCGACTGAAAACTACCCCAAAATCGTGAGGTAAAACGAGGATCTCTGTCACTGACAATACTGACTGGTACCCCATGCAAACGTACAATCTCTTGAATGTACAATCGAGCCATACGATCGAAAGTGAAATCACGGTTATATGGCAGAAAATGAGCAGACTTGGTGAGTCGATCCACCACTACCCAAATAGCATCACTATTCCTTGAAGACAATGGTAAGTGAGTAATGAAGTCCATCGCGATATGCTCCCACTTCCATTCGGGAATAGGTAAGTTCAGCAATAATCCTCCCGGTCGACGGTGCTCTGCCTTAACCTGCTGACAAACAAGACACTTGGAAACAAACTGATAAACGCTGCGCTTCATCCCTTTCCACCAAAATCGTGTCCTCAAATCTTTATACATCTTGTTGCTTCCCGGATGGACACTCAACTTGCTTCGATGAGCCTGAGCCAAGATTTCTTCCCTCAAAGTATCATCCTCTGGTACCACAACCCGATTAGACAAACACAGAAGACCATTAGACTGATAATGGAAATTGCTATCTCCACCAACCAATCGGGCTAATCTCTGAGTCTTGAGATCAGACATCTGTGCATCTCGAATCCGAGCGAACAAAGCTGGCTCAGATAAAATGGTAGCAACACGAATGCTCTCCATACCTTTCCAATGTTTGAAATTAAATCCCAATGAACAACAATCCTGGATAGTACTAATCATAGCACTGGTCTGAAGTGCAGAGGCTCTCACCTTGCGACTAAGAGCATCGGCTGTGAGATTCGCAGAACCTGGATGGTATTTGATTTCGCAGTCATAATCTTTAAGTAGATCCATCCAACGACGTTGTCTCATGTTCAACTCAGCCTGAGTGAACAGATACTTCAGACTCTTATGATCAGTAAAAATTTCAAACTTAACCCCGTACAAGTAATGACGCCAGATTTTCAGCGCGAACACAATAGCAGCTAGTTCTAGATCATGAATAGGATACTTTTCTTCGTGAGGTTTCAACTGCCTGGATGCGTAAGCGATCACATGATCATTCTGCGTCAACACACACCCTAAGCCTTGAAAAGAGGCATCGGTGTAAACACTGAAACCATCAGATCCTGACGGTAACGCCAAAACAGGTGCAGAAGTCAGAAGTCGACGAAGTTCTCTGAAACTATCTTCGCACTCAGATGACCACTCAAATGGAACATCCTTCCGAGTAAGTTGCGTCAAGGGTCTAGCTACCTGAGAGAAATTCACGATGAAGCGACGATAATACCCTGCCAGACCTAGAAAACTACGGATCTCAGCCACCGTCGTAGGACGTGACCAATTCAGCACTGCCTCAATCTTGCTGGGATCCACAGAAATTCCTTCCTTGGAAATCACATGACCAAGGAATACTACACGATCAATCCAGAACTCGCACTTACTCAGCTTAGCATACAATTGCTTATCGCGAAGAATCTGCAACACAATCCTCAAGTGCTGGATATGCTCTTCCACACTGTGAGAATAAATCAAGATATCGTCGATAAAAACCACAACAAACTGATCTAGAAAATCCCGAAAGACTCGATTCATCAGATCCATGAACACTGCTGGCGCATTCGTCATTCCAAATGGCATAACTAGAAACTCGTAATGCCCATATCGAGTACGAAATGCAGTCTTGGAAATATCATCATCTCTAACTCTCATCTGATGATAACCCGATCGCAAGTCAATCTTGGAGTAAATAGAGGTACCCTGAAGCTGATCGAACAAATCATCGATACGAGGTAATGGATACTTGTTTTTGATCGTCACTCGATTCAGCTGGCGATAATCAATGCACAATCGCATAGATCCATCTTTCTTCTTGACAAACAAGACTGGAGCTCCCCAAGGTGAAACACTCGGGCGAATATAACCTTTATCAAGAAGATCCTGCAATTGCTGCTTCAATTCTCTCATCTCTGACGGAGCAAGACGATAGGGGGCACGAGAAATCGGTGCAGTCCCTGGCATTAACTCAATGCCAAATTCCACCTCTCTAACCGGAGGAAAACCAGGAATCTCATCTGGGAAGACATCAGGAAATTCACAAACCACTGGAATATCCTCTATACCAACACTACCTGTGGACGAATCAATCGCATAGATGAGGTAGCCTTCCCCGCCCGACTCTAAAGCACGACAGGCTTTCAGAGCAGATACCACTGGCATCGGAGGTCGCGCTCCCTCACCATAGAAAAACCAACTAGAGCTCTCAGTCGTACGAAACTGAACAAGCTTCTGGTAACAATCCACGGTAGCTCGGTAGGTAGTCAATAGGTCTATACCTAGAATACAATCAAAATCTTCCATCTCCAAGATCATAAGATTCGCAATCAATTCGTTACCCTCAAAATCTAAGGGACAACCCATCACTAGACGCTTTGCTAACACCGAATGACCCATCGGGGTAGAAACAGAAAGAATAACGTCTAGAGAAACATACGGTAACTTATGACGCTTAACAAATCGTGCAGAAATGAATGAATGTGATGCTCCGGTATCAATAAGAACAAAAGCAGGAATACCGCATAAACGAAAAGTACCTGCTATGACTCTCTCCGTTTCATCTGCAGCCTGATCCTGGTTCAGCGCAAAAACCTGACCTTGGGCACGAGGTCGAAGATTTGAACTACCCACTGCCTGACCCTGCCTCCTCTGCTGTACAGTCGTCTGAGATCCGGAACCAGATCCTGCTCCACCTCGCAACTGAGGACAATTCTTCTTGAGATGACCCATCTCTCCGCACTGAAAACAAGCTCCCGCGGCTGATCGGCATTGCTCCGATGGATGGTTCTTCCCACAATGCACACAAGAAACCTTCTTCTTACCAAAGCGGAAAACACCGCTAGACCGTGATCCAGATCCAGAAGAAGAAGAACCAGATTTCTTGAAAGACTGAGATCGAGGGCTCAAAGTACTCGGAGGTCTAGAAGAAAGAATAGCCCTACCACGCTGGAGACTGATCTCTGCCTGGCGACACCGGTTCACTAACCCATCATAAGAAGTAGGATTATCACAGACAGTGACTCGATCAAAAATCTCCTGGTTAAGACCCTGGAGGAAATGGTCATACTTGGCCTCAGAACTGCCACTGATATGAGGGGCAAAGGGTAACAACTCGAAGAACTTCTGCTGATATTCATCAACAGACATACTCCCCTGCTTAAGATTCAGGAGCTCAATCGTCTTTGCCTGGCGAAGGGCTGGAGGAAAATACAGCTGCATGAAAGCTGCACGGAAATCGGCCCAAGTCACCCTACCCTGGGACTGAACTATCGGCGCAGAAGTCGATCGCCACCACTTGCGCGCACGGCCCTCGAGAAGAAAACTAAGGGTCTCTATCTTCTGCTCCTCGGTGCACTGGAATGCTCGGAAACAACTCTCCATGCGCTCTAACCAATCCTCAGCATCATCGGGAGTCTCCCCGCCAACTAAAGGCTTAGGCCCCATCTGAATGAAACGGTGCAAATCAAAACGCCTAGGACCATCCCGACGATGACGATGTTCACGATGACGCCTACGATCGTCCTGGTCACCCCAACGACCTACACTTCCCTGACTACTCTCATCACCAAAATGGTCAGCCATCGCTACAAGATAGAATAGGGAAAATGGTAAAATGATCCACGAAAATCCCAAAACAGAATCTATATCCCAAAATCATAAGCATGCTCTGATACCATAAATGTAGTGACCCGTTCCAGAATCACCTACTAATCAAGAACTAAGCATGCGATTAACTTAATTAAAAACAATCAGAATTACAGGCGGAAAAACTGTCACCAAAAGATAGTTATACAACCCAATCGAAAATCCAGGACAACTAAACTAAAAGGAAATATACGGTACAACTATATCGAATCAAAAAGATACCGAAGAACTAAACCAACCAGCTACTCAACGTCCTCCTCCTCCTCCTCCTGAGCTGTCCAACCTGAGGCCTGCCCCGTGGGAATGGGGTGTCCAAGATAAACAAAACCGAGGACGTGAGCGATAAGAACGCCCAGTACAAAAGCATGAGTATACAAGCCTATATGAAATGCACATGCTATGATATGATACCAGGGTAGTCAAGAAACAGGAGTAACAAAGGATCTCAAAATGCTCAGTCTAGAGGCGCCAAGTGGATAGTGCCGCGCGGTACTCCTCTGGGTCACTGCATCCACTACAAGAACAGACGTGGACCAAAAATGTCCCGGATCACCGAAGCCCTCCCGACCCGTCGGCCACTGTGTACTCTCGGTGTCCATGCGTCCACAAGACAAGACAGGGCTGAGCGGCCCCACAAGATATAGCTTATCTCGAAAGAGATACAGCTCAACAGTAAAGGCTATCTCGAAGGAGATACGGCTCAACATGAAATGCAACGTGCAGTAATAAACGTGACATAATAGCATGCATCATATGACATATATCAATGCACCACATAATCATGCAACACATATAAGGATGTATACTCAACCAGGATATCTCGGATAGTACTTTCGTACCTCTATCACAGCAAGCCTAGCCTTACGCAACACCGCTAATCAGGTCTAGAACAAGCCTACGCATCAAAAGCATACCCAATGAACAATACTACCATGCTAGACTAGCAAAACCAGTAATACCAAAGGTTTAGGGTTTACCTTCGTCCGTCGACAGCCCTTTGATGTCAATTGCCTCGTAACTCAGGCGTCGCTACGCTACCAATCCTGGCAGCTCTTGGCTATCGCTCGACCAACAACTAACCCTAGAAACCTTCCAAACCTCTCAACTAGGAGACACAACTTCAAGAATTTGCAATCCAAAATGAGGAATTCCGAGCACTATTTATAGGCTATGTTCGGATCCACCGAACACACTTCGGAACGTCCGAACTCCTACGTGTCCATCGGCTCTTGACACCTCATGATCGGATCCACCGAACCTACACTTCGGATCATCCGAACTTGCATGCAAACTGACGTGTCGATCAACTCTTGACACCTCATGATCGGATCCACCGAACCCACTTCGGATCGTCCGAACTCTTCGGTGCTACCGAACCATCTTCGGTCCGTCCGATCATGACCATGGTCAAAATTACACATTAAACCTTCTTAATCACCATTAATCCGTTAATTACCCAATTTGGAATTCAGGCTACTACAGCAGCTCTCGAAAAAAAATTCTTTCTCAAAACAAAGAAAAATTTGGCTTAAAAGTTGAGTCGAATTTTTCGTGTTCTATCTCTACGCAAAACAACTTCTAAATTACTAGTGCAATTTAGAAGAGGGACAAACATTCCAGTCGTGGACCGGATTAGGAGATCGATATTCTTCGTAGGGATTTACAACAAGAGCTACGTCCGCTAATACCGGAGTAGTAGGAGCCATGTGATTTATTCACCAAAGGTATATTACTAAACATCCTATGAATGTTTTTCTTAAAATCATACGAGCGTCCAAACACATCTTGAATGTCAAGATCTAAATTTTTTTAAAAACTTCCGCTGCGTTTGGGCGTGTAGAAAACCGGATCCAACAGTGGTATCAGAGCCAGGTTTTCTGAATCGTATGGTTTTAAATCATATTGAATAATTTATTCTAACCACACAAGAAAATTTTTCAGAAAAAATTGATGCACCATAAAATTTTATTTTTTCCAGATTTTCGAAATAAAAAAAAAAAATTTTAAATCTGCCCGGAACTGTTCCGGGCAGTCCGTGCGCGCAGGGTCGCGCACGGCAGCGCACGGCGGGCGCGCAGGCGTCCGACGCCTGCGCGCAGCGCGCTAGCGCAGGCGCCGGACGCCTGTGCGCACCGCGCTAGCGCAGGCGTCCGACACCTGCGCCCACCGCGCTAGCGCAGGCGTCCGACGCCTGCGCGCGCGTCGGCGCGCCTGTGCGCGTTCTGCGCGCACAGGGCAGTCGCCGCTGCCCGAAACGTTCGGGCAGCGGGGCGGGCAGCGCGGGCGGCTGCCCGGGAGTGTCTCGGGAACCGCGCTGAATAATGGACTTGAATTGTTTGGGCCTAGGGTGCGATTTTCTGATTTTTCAAATTTTGGGCAAAATCGATATTTTTGAAAATTGGTTCAATTTTTATTTTGGAAAATTAATTTTTGAAAAATTAATAATTTTCTTGTGAAATAAATAATTAAAATATGATTTTAATTATTTATGGTAAAAATGAGTTTTTACAAGAAATCAATTATTATTGATTTAATTGGAAATTAAATAAAAGAGTTTATTTAATTTATTAAATTCTTTAATAATTGTGTTGGTTAGTAATATAATTATTAGATATATGATTTATCAATTAATTAAATTGTTTAATTAAATTGATTTTAATATTTGATATTAAATGCATGAAGGATGATCGAGAGCCTTGACCAATGTGTTAGGTGTATGTTAGGATATTTTACTGTTTTATTCGTTTTTTTTTAATATTTGATATTATTAAAGTGAGCCTGGTTTATGGCCCGTTCCCACCCCATGAGATGTACCCCTTATGTGCCATGGCTATTTAAATGTAATTATTAAAAATAGTGGGAGATCAAGACTGGAAGATGGTGGGCCCGATGATGAAGATGAAGACATGTAAAATATTGGAAGCTTTTGTAATAAGTTGCATCTGCATCCCTGCATTCACCTAGGTTTTGGACCTGGATCCATGTATGGCTCACATGAATCTAATAGTGTGGGCGATCGATCATCCTTATTTATTGTTGAATGTCATATTATGATATATGTGATATATAGTAGTATGCATGTATGTATATTATTAGATAATATAGTTGCATGAATCCGGCAAACATACAAACTCGTGGCACGCGATTTTCAAATTAAAATGATGAGACAATTTTTAAATTAAAATCCCTCATTTTGAATATGATTCAAAATTTATATCAAACCGGAAAAGTAAAAATTAAAAGAGTTTAATTTTTCTTGCCTTCCATCAACCGTGGTTGCATGTTGATCGCTACCCGCGGACATTATCTGGCTCATATTATTGGGGAGGCATGTACGCCGGAAAGCTGTGACTTCCACCGGACATATGATGTGAATTGAGTGGAACTCCCATGACTTCGGCTCATATTATTGGGGAAACTCATGGCGACCGTCTACTACAATTCAATATTGATGGGTCGGTTTGACACGCGAAAATAATCGGCGTCATATTATTGGGTCCTTATTAAACGTGAGGCAAAACACGCGGAGGTTGCATAGGGATGCAATTGGATTCTACCTTTTAGAAATTATAATTGGCTGATATTATTCGGGATTATAATTGGCTAATTGGACTCTACGTGCCCACTAAGGAAATACGATTTCCCTTTTTCATCAGAGGGTGGTGGAAATGTCAAAATAGTGGGAGGGAGATTTATAAAATAAAATCCATATTTTATATCTTAAAATTATTTTAAAATAATCAGCAACCATTATTCTGTTTCCGTATCAGTACATTTTCGATTTCGTCACGTAATCAATTTTTATTATTAACAAGCTAATCGAATCTAATTTTCAAGACTGGTTGGGAAAATTGTTCTGAATTCAGAGAAAATAGCATACACACTAATGTCAGTCTTGTTGAACTGACAAAGCATGCAAGATGGTAGGACCATAGTATGCAAACTAAAGTGTAATATGCTCGCTTCTATGTCAAATGAACTGTAGGGACAGTTTGAGGAAATGTTGAATGCTGCTGACATTCAAATACACATGCAAGAGTTGCATGGTGCGTGAAACTCGTACGGTGATGCACACCACTTTTAAAAGCTCGTGACTACACAAATGCAAGATGGGGCTTTGGCCCATGAGCGTGGTGTATATATGACTGGGCTTATTGAGAAAGTGGTGGGCTTGGAATATGTGATTTCTAACGAGTTACTAGATAACATCAATTTGTTGTCTCTCTCTTCCTCATTTGACGGAGTTATGGTGAACTTCAATTTGAATAAGATAGATGATAGTCTTGAAGAGCTAGTCAATACGCTTATAACTTATGAGATCATCATTTTCTTATGGGCCTCTCGTCAGACGAAAAATGGCCCACAAAGTAAGGGAAAGAAATGTTCTGCCCCTCACAAGAAAAACAAACCCAATAAGAGGCAAACTCTGAACGACACTTAAAGGGCCTACAAAGCCTGATAAGTCAGAACATATTTATTTCACTGCAAGAAGTCCGGACATAAGAAATTATATACGCCAGAAATGTTCTGGAAATAATAAGTGAATGTCCAAGTACACACTATTTCAACAACAAAAGAAAGTTAGATGATCCAAATCCCACACAAATATGGCACGCTAGACTAGGTCACATTTTCCAAAGAAGGATGCACAAATTAGTGGGAGAAGGCATGTTTGACTCGTCAGACACAAATTCTCTACCTGCTTGCAAATCCTGTCTAAAAGGAAAAATGACTAAGACTCCATTCGATGGAAACGTGGAACGTGCACATGGTCTACTGGATTTGATCCACACAGACGTTTGTGGCCCGCTAAGTGTTAGCACAAAATATGGGCAATCATACTTCATTATCCTTACTGATGACCATTTGAGGTATGTGTATGTTTATTTGATGAAACACAAATCTGAAGCATTTGAAAAGTTCAAAGAGTTCAGATCTGAAGTATAAAATCAGCTGGAACGAAGTATTAAGGCATTTCGATCTGATCGAAGTGGAGAATACTTGAGTGCTGATTGTTTGGGATTATCTAAAAGAGAATGTGATTCTCACAGTGGACTCCACCAGCAACACCACAATTGAATGGTGTTTCTGAACATTGTAAGCTAACCTTGTTGGACATGGTTCGATCAATGATGAGATTCACTGATTGCCTACATCGTTTTGGGGCTTTGCGCTTGAAACTGCGGCAATGTTGTTGAATAATGTTTATACTAAAGCAGTAGATAAAACACCATATGAGATATGGATGGGAAAAACTCCTAAATATTCTTATGAGAGAATATGGAGATGTCTTGCTTACGTGAAGCAGACAGTGAGAGACAATTTGGATAGTAGATCCACTTTATGCTACTTTGTATGATATCCAAAGAATTCTGTTGGATATTATTTCTATCATCTCAATGAAGCAAAAGTGTTTGTTTTCAAGAAATGTCACCTTTATGAAAGGGAATTTCTATTAGATAGAAAAGGCAAGATGATAGAACTTGTAGAAATTCAAGATAGTCCCTCAACTGTAGTAGTTGAACCTAATCTTCAACAACCAGTAGTTGAAGTACAAGCTCCTAGGAGGTCTGATAGTGTTATTAGACCACCTGCGAGATATATGCTTCTTTATGAACAAGGTCATGTTGAGTCTTGTGTTGGATGTGATCCAATGAATTTCAAAAAAGCAATATCTGATACTGATTCAACCAAATGGCTTGAAGCTATGCAGTCAGAAATGGATTCTATGTATTCAATCAAGTCTAGACATTGGTGGATCCACCTGAGGGAATCGTTCCCATAGGATGCAAATGGATCTACAAAAGAAAGCTTGGGGCGGATGGGAAGGTAGTGACCTTCAAAGCAAGACTGGTTGCAAAAGGTTATACTCAAAGACAAGGAGTTGACTATGAGGAAACTTCTTCACCAGTTGTTGTGTTTAAGTCCATTAGAATACTACTAGCCATAGCATCATGGTATGACTATGAGATATGACAAATAGATGTAAAGACTACATTCCTCAATGGAGACATCAAAAAGAAATTTATATGTTTCAACCTGAGGGATACACATCAGTAGGAAGTGAGCATAAGGTATGCAAACTTCAGAGATCAACATATGGTCTCAAGCAGGAGTCAAGGAGTTGGAACCTCAGATTTGATAGCACTATCAAAGAGTTTGGTTTTGCTAAGAATCCTGAGGAACCATGTGTGTACAAGAAAGTTAGTGGGAGTGTAGTGACATTCCTAGTGCTTTATGTTGATGACATCCTGCTCATTGGGAATGATGTAAGATTACTGCAATCAACTAAAGTATGGTTAGCAAGTAAATTCTCCATGAAAGATATGGGTGAAACATCCTACGTATTGGGAATACAAATCTATAGAGATAGATCAAAGAGGATGCTCGGACTCACCCAAGCCACCTATATCGACACCATTATTAAACGATTCTCTATGGAAGAGTCCAAGAGAAGATACTTACCAATGTGTCATGGTATTACTCTATCTAAAGCTATGTGTCCCAAAACTGATGAAGAGATAGAGATGATGACACGTATTCCATATGCGTCAGCTATTGGTAGTATCATATATGGTATGATATCGACCCGTCCTGATGTTGCTTACGCTCTGAGTGTTATAAGCAGATATCAGGTGAACCCTGGTCCAATGTATTGGAAGGCCGTGAAAGATATTCTTAAGTACTTGAGAATGACTAAGAACTTGTTCATGGTCTATGGGGGTGGAGAATTGAAATTGGAATGCTACACGGATTCTAGCTTCCAATGTGACGTAGATGATTCGAAATCGACCTTTGGTTTTGTATTCATGCTATATGGTGTGGTTGTCTCTTGGAAAGGTTCCAAGCAAGACACCATTGCGGATTCCACCACTGAAGCTGAATAAATTATTGCATCTGATGCATCCAAAGAGGCAGTTTGGATGAGGGATTTTGTCCAAGAGTTGGGCGTTATTCCTAACGGAGTTGATCCAGTCCCGTTGTACTGCGACAACACTGGTGCCATTGCGCAAGCAAAGGAACCAAGGTCTCATCAGCGATCCAAACATGTACTGAGGAAGTTCCACATCATACGGGAGATTGTGGGAAGAGGAGACATATCAGTCGAAAGACTCCTCTCTGCAGATAATGTTGCTGATCCACTTTCATAGCCCTTGCCATGACCATTGTTTGAGTAGCATCGCGAAACAATGGGATTAAAGTATATGGGTAGTTGGCTCTAGGGCAAGTGGGAGATTGTTAGAGTAGATGCCCTGCAAGCCAACGGTTGGCTAGGGATTTTATTGACTCAAGTGAAATAAACAATCTTTATTTTAATATAATTTAACTTTTAATGGTTTCGTTATACTTTATCTGTATACCCATGCAATCAGCATAGATAAAGTCCTTGAATATGCTTTAATACAAATGAATCGTAATTCGATGTTGAAACTCATTTGTAAACACTGCATATTTTAAATTCGTTCCTAGTCGATTCAGCCGCCTAAAACAGGGATAATGGCCGCTTGAGCTCGAGACTAGCATCTGTGATGTTGTGTACTGCGTTTCTTGGTAAGGGCATAGAGATGTCCAAACATGCAAATGGGTAGTCATATGATGATTATACCGAACAACCCTCCCTCGGACTTTCCAAGTGGTTATCATTCATCGAGAGGATAAGTCCGTGGTTATGATTGTACATCATTAGTCCTTACGACCCGGGACAACACTGAGGCTCTATATGCTAGGACTGTGCTTTGACTCGTTTACCGGCTCCAGGAGAGTCATCAGGTGGCGAGGTTGGGTACAGTTGCAACACATATAGGAGCCAGTGCATTGTAGTCGGGGATTCACCGCTCACCTACTGGTGTGGATATCCTGTGTGATATGATGAAATAATAGTGCATGGAATCTCTGGCCAGAGTATGAGATGTACGTTAGAGAAAGAGTTCTCAAATGGTACACGCGATGCCACTATTATAGTTATCACATAGTCATCGAATTAATATGCAACCCTCGATGAACCAATGGTTGCAGATTCGATCGGGATATATGAGATGAAGGGACCGTACTGTACGTTAATCATAATCGACTGGTTCTTGCAGGCACTATCAGTGATACCTAGGGGATCATGGGGCGATGCTACTAGACGCTCTTACCATGATCCGATGGGTGCAATCAGAAATGAGTTCTGACATTCTTGATCAAGGTGTTGATGAAAAGAATGAGGCTAACTAGGGTAAGCCCGAATAAAGGATTATGTCCTGAATCACAAAGAGTTGTGAACCCACGGCTAGCTGTATCCCTGAACCATTGAGGGTCACACAAGTACTGGATCGTTTGTTCCCGTTGAGAGAATAAATTCAAGGAGTTGAATTTATATTATGATATAGTAAATTCAAGGAGTTGAATTTATGAAATTTGGAGACAATAAATTCAAGGAGTTGAATTTATAAAATTTGAGGATTTAATTTATTAAACTCAAAAGTTGAGTTTATTAAATATCAAATTTTGGAGGTGGTAAATTCAAGGAGTTGAATTTGTAATATTAAATTCAAATGTTGAATTTATAATAAATTAAATTTATTAAACTCAATAGTTGAGTTTGTTAAATATTAAATTAAATATGATGGGAGATATGTTTGATGGGCTTGTAGGAGTACAAGTCCAACATATTAAATGATTAAAGTTCTTAATGGACTTTAATATAATTAATTAAACTAGCTAGTTTAATTAACAAAGCCCATTGGATTTAATTAAGGAACCTAAATCCATAATTATGGAATTTAGGTTAAAAGCCCTTGTTTTTAATATATAAATAAAAACAAAAGGTAGCCTCCACAAATTTCAAGGCATAATTTTCGAGAATCAGGATTAGCACAAAATAAGAATATTTCATTTATTTAATTAATTGGATTAATTAAGTTAAATGAAAGATTTGTATTAAAATAAAGATATTCTTATTCTTATCAAAGTGAATGCTTTTCGTGGGTTTTCATTTTTAGGATTGCACGAGAATTGCAGCTCTCGAAAAAAAATTCTTTCTCAAAACAAAGAAAAATTTGGCTTAAAAGTTGAGTCGAATTTTTCGTGTTCTATCTCTACGCAAAACAACTTCTAAATTACTAGTGCAATTTAGAAGAGGGACAAACATTCCAGTCGTGGACCGGATTAGGAGATCGATATTCTTCGTAGGGATTTACAACAAGAGCTACGTCCGCTAATACCGGAGTAGTAGGAGCCATGTGATTTATTCACCAAAGGTATATTACTAAACATCCTATGAATGTTTTTCTTAAAATCATACGAGCGTCCAAACACATCTTGAATGTCAAGATCTAAATTTTTTTAAAAACTTCCGCTGCGTTTGGGCGTGTAGAAAACCGGATCCAACAGGTTGAACATAAAGTGTGCCTTGTAAAGGCTTTTATATATGAAATTTGAGAGGCTACTGATTCTAATATTCTGCACTCTGTAGAGATCTGTGAGGCCTAGGGTATAGCGTACCATGTGCTTAGTAAATTTTGGAGAGGTGAAATTCCTGAGGATGTTAATTGTCAGGCGAGCTTTTTAAATCAATTCACAGCTGCTCCATGTATGAAAATTTATCAACTTCTGAAAATAAATTAAAAATAGGTCCATGAACAGGATCTAGAGTGCTCATATGTTTCCCTCTTTTGTGCTTTAGATTAGGTAATGTTCCAGGCCTACACGATTTTGCTGAAAAATCGTTGAAATGAGCCCCGCCCCGCCCTGCCCGATTAAATACATTGTGCAACAGATTTCTACAAGGTGCATAGGTCCAAAAATATCTTTGGATACAGTTCAATTGTTTTTCCTCCAGAGTTAGGTCTTCAAAGTTTTCTTGGTGTGTAAAATGGTGATACCGAATTAAATTGCTTTTGTAAATGTCCCTGTTTACTGGATGCAGGTGGTTCTTGATTTGGATGAAACTCTAGTATGTGCATACGAGACGTCAAGTTTACCAGCTATGGTACGTAGTCAAGCCACCGAAGCTGGTTTAAAATGGTTTGAACTAGAATGTATCTCTTCTGACAAGGTGAGTTACATGTGCTATTATACTTGGACGGTTAAGCAGGAATTTTACATTTTATTGTTACATTTGATATGTTTTTTTACTATTTGTGTTTTTATGTTTATATTTTGATGGGGCTCCTAGGAATTTGATGGAAAACCTAAGATCAACCACGTGACGGTATTTGAATGTCCAGGATTGAAAGAATTTCTAAGCCAACTTAGCGAATTTGCAGAACTCGTTTTGTTTACTGCTGGCCTTGAAGGTTTTCTGTTACCCTATGACTTTGTTTAAAATTGCAGTTTAAATAGTGTTGTATTGCATTTTTTATTATTGCAGGATATGCCAGACCTCTTGTTGATAGAATAGATGCTGACAATCGATTCAGTGGTAGACTCTATCGGCCTTCAACAATTAGCATGTAAGTGATCTGCTCCTTTGCAGTTGACCGCTGAGAATTCCTTCTGACGTCTTCCTTATGTTTCTTATTTCTCGCCGAGAGGGGACTCATTTTGCGTTTTTTAGTCTAAAATATGGCCTACGATCTACTTTTTTATTGATGGAAACAATCGATTTACATGGTTGTGATGTGTCTGCATCTGACAAGTGAATGAAAAGAAAACTAAAGAAATAAGAATGCGAAGTGTTAAAGAAATGCAAAGTGAAATTTGCCATGCTGATGAAATGCCATTTGATTTATGCTGCTTTAGCAATTTTAATTAATTTGTGGAAAATACTGAAAACAGTTGTAACTTTCAAACTCTAAAATGTGAAATAAAAATGACATCGGATACCATTTTGGGGGGTAAATAACATCGTGGTTGTGGATAGACCACCTTTTGATGTAATATACTCGGCTCTGAATTATTTAACCTACTGTTGCTTATGCTACTGTGTTACTGTACACTAATATAACAATATAATGGGGATTCTGGCTGTCATGCTGTCTTTTGACCTGGCTTGAGTAGCTCAAGCAGTGGAAATTATCGATCGTCCGCTTATTTGGCATGTCCTTAAATCTGTGTTGTAGTATGGATGATCATCAGATAGCATACACTCAGATTTTTTCTTAATTTATTTATGAGATTCTTCAGCTTCCTAAATACCACTCCTTGTGTAGTTGCAAGGTGCGGGAAGGTTAATCACCGTACCAAATACCAGTCCCAGAGCATGTGCCTCATTCCACTGAAGAAGGCACATTTGAATAATAAAATATAAAAAATAATAGGAAATGATACTCATTTCTACTTTTAAATGATCTTTCCATTAACAGGTTAAGTTTGATGCGATTCCGAACATTTCATCTAACCACAGAATGGTCATTTTACTGCTGCAAATTATTTAGTTTAGTTTTCGACCATGGATTTACTGCATTCATCTCATGAACTTGTTTGCGACCACTATAGGGAATATCGTGAGCACGTAAAAGATCTATCTTGCTTATCAAAGGATTTGTGCAGAACTGTAATTGTCGACAACAACCCATTTAGCTTCTTGTTGCAACCGCTTAACGGAATTCCGTGCATTCCCTTTTCCGCTGGACAACCGAAGGATGTGCAGGTACCAATATTTCTCACAGAACCTATATTTTTCTCCTGTTCAACTAATTTTTCTACATTCTTGTTCACCAGCTTATGGAGGTTATACTTCCACTTCTCAGGGACCTTTCTCTACAGAAGGACGTAAGACCCATTCTCTACGAAAGATTCCATATGCCTG